>NW_006921824.1:3885488-3892552 GCF_000298275.1 Orycteropus afer afer | reverse complement strand
CTCTGTTTATTCTCCAGCCACCAGAGCAGTCCTCTGTGCAGTCCCTGGCTAGCAGGGCTGATTTTTAGGTTAATTCTTAGGTCCTACCAGCACTCAGGAATCTCCAAGCTGTCTGTGCTGTCAGGATCGCTCAGGATCACTGCCAGACTGCAGCTCGGTATGTCTCCTTTTTTGGTATTTTCACACAAATTCTTCTGCTAGTTGAGGCTTAGTCTACTTCTATATCCTTCCCTTCAAGGCTCAGGGGTCCAGCATTATCTTCTGTGTCTGTGTTAATTGGTTTCCCTTTTCTTTGTTGAAGAGAGTCTGTGCAGTCTTTCTGCCTAGTCTGCTATCTTGCTGGAACTCTCCAGTAATCCTTTTGAGGAGTGACTGGTGGATATGAACCACCATCCTTCTGGTTACCAGTCAAATGCCTATAAAGGAGCAGATAAGTTCATTTGTGGGCAATGAAAAGTTTTAGGATAAAAGTGATCTCTGATTTTCTCTATCAGGGATATAGAAGATTCATTAAGAGGTTGGCATCAGCTTGACATCTTGGAAACCCAAAGAAGTTTGGCTCTTGTGTGTGAACTCATTGCTTTCAGACTTTTTGCTTGATTATGCAATGAAAGAGTAGGGAACTTATTAGGTTGATCCAGAGTTTACAGTAAGAAATGTTTTAGTTATTCACAGGATTGCAGTTCAAGGGTATATTTAAAATTACAGGTAAAAGATACTTTTGACCTAGAATATGTAACAGTATGCATAATTTAATATAACCATTGATATAACTGTGGGAAGCAGGGTAAAGAAAAGCCAGGAGATGACAGACAGAGTGGCAAGGATCCAGGTAAGGGGAGGGACACAGGCCTGACCCCAAGAGGAAGGAAATGGGGGAAAGAAAAGCTGGGGGATAACAGATAGAGCAGCAGGGATACAGGTAAGAAGGTGGAGATGTTTCAAACAGCTAAGGGAGAAAAACTTGTGTCATTCTGTAGTGGCTTGCATGTTGCTGTGAGGCTTCAGACTGTGCCACCCGTGTTTCAAACACCTGCAGAGTTGCACATGGTAAACAGGTTTCAACACAGCTTACAGACTGACATAGACTAGGAAGAAGGAAGAGGCCATACACTTCTCAAAGAATTGGCCAGGGAAAACCTTATGAATAGTAGAGAAACAGTGTCTGATATATAACTGTGCAGCTTTACGAATAGCCCAGAAACATTGTCTGATGCAGTGCAGAAGGACAAGCCCCTTAAGTAGGAAGGCTCTCAAAATATGACTGGGAAAGAGCTACATCATCAGAGTAGAATGAACCTTAATAATATCAATAAAGTAAAGCTTTCAAAACTTACATTTGCTGATGTGGCATGATTCAAATTGAGGAGAAAGAGCTACAAACATCTATTAACAATCAGAACATGGAATGCACAAAGTATGAATCTAGGAATTTTGGAAGTTGTTAAAAGTGAAATGGAATGCACAAATATTGATATCTTAGGCATTAGTGAGCTGAAATGGACTTGTTTTGGGCATTTTGAATCAGAAAACCATATGATCTACTATGCCAAGAAGGACAATTTGAAGAGGAATGGCATGGCATTCATCATCATAAAGGATGTTTCAAGATCTGTCCTGAAGTACAATGCTGTCAGATATAGAATAATATCCATACACCTACAAGGAAGACCAGTTAATACTACTATTATTCAAATTTATGCACCAACCACCAAAGCCAAAGATGAGGAAATTGAAGATTTTTACCAAGTTCTGCAGTCTGAAATTGACTGAACATGCAATAAAGTTGTGCTGATTATCACTGGTGATTGGAATACAAAAGTTGGAAGTAAAGAAGAATCACTGGTAGAGATTTTTGCCTTGGTGATAGAAATGACACTGGAGATCCCATGATAGAATTTTGCAAGACCAATGACTTATTCATTGCAAATACCTTTTTTTCCACAACACAAATGGTGGTTGTACATGTGGACTTCACCAGATGGAATACAACAGAATCAGATTGACTACATCTGTGGCAAGAGGGTATGGTAAAGCTCATTATCTTCAACCAAATCAAGGCCAGGAGCAGATTTTGGAACAGACAATCAATTGCTCAGATGCAAGTTCAACTTGAAGTTGAAGACAATTAAAATAAGTAAATAAAAGCCAAAATATGACCTGGACTATATCCCTCCTGAACTTAGAGACCACCTAAAGAATACATTTGATTCATTGAACACCAGTGGCCAAAAATCAGAATTGTGGGATGACATCAAGAATATCATCCATGAAGAAAGCAAAGGTCATTAAAGAGATGAGAAAGGAAGAAAAGACCAAAATGGATGTCTGAAGAAACTCTGAAACTTTCCCTTGAGCAGACAGTAACTAAAGCAAATGGAAGAAATGACAAAATAAAACTTGAACAGAACATTTCAAAGAGCAACTAGAGCAGACAAAGCCAGTTACTATAATGAAATGTGCAAAGACAAGGAGTTAGAAAATCAAAAGAGAACACACTCGGCGTTTCTCAAGCTGAAAGAACTGAAGAAAAAAATTAAGCCTCAAGTTGCAATATTGAAAGGTTCTCTGGGCAAAATATTGAATGATGCAGGAAGCATCAAAAGAAGATGGAGGGAATACACAAAGTCACTGTACCAAAAAGAATTGGCTGGTGTTCATCCATTTCAGGAGGTGGCATACAATCAAGAACCAATGGTATTGAAGGAAGAAGTTGAAATTGCACTGAAGCAATTGGCAAAGAACAAGCCTCAAGGAATTGATGGAATACCCATTGAGATATTTCAATAAATGGATGCTCCACTGGAGGCACCCACTTGGCTATGCCAAGAAATTTGGAAGAAAGCTATCTGGCCAACTGACTGGAAGAAATCCATATTTGTACCCATTCCAAAGAAAGGTGATCTCACACAATGTGGAAATTATTGAACAACATCATTAATATCAAATGCAAGTAAAATCTTGATGAAAATAATTAAAAAATGGTTGCAGCAATATACTGACAGAGAACTTCCAGAAATGCAAGCTGGTTTCAGGAGAGGACATGGAATGAGGAACATCTTGCTGATGTCAGATGGATCTTGGCTCAAAGCAAAGAATACCATAAAGATGTTTACTTGTGTTTTATTGACTATGCAAAAGCATTTCTTTGTGTGGATCATGACAAATTATGGGAAATATTGAGAATAATGGGAATTCCAGAACATTTAATTGTACTCATGAGGAACCTGTGCATAGACCAGGAGGTTGTCATTCAAACAGAACAAGGGGACACTGCATGGCTTAATCAATAAGAGAGTGTGCCAGAGTTATATCCTTTCACCATACTTGTTCAATCTGTATGCTGAACAGACAATCCGAGAAGCTGGACTATAGGAAGAAGAATGTGGCATCAGGATTGGAGGAAAATCACTAACAACCTGCAATATGCTGATGACACAAGTTTGCTTGCTGAAAGTGAGGATGACTTGAGTCACTTACTGATGAAAATTGAAGACTACAGTCTGCAGTATGGATTCCACCTCAATATAAAGAAAACAAAAATCCTCACAACTGGACCTATAAGCAGCATCACAATAAATGGAGAAAAGATTGAAGTTGTTAGAGACCTCACATTGCTTGGTTCTACAATCGACATCAATGGAAGCAGCAGTCAGGGCATCAGATAATGTATAGCACTGGGCAAATTGGCTGCAAAGAACCTCTTTCAAGTGCTGACGAGCAAAGATGTCTCCTTGAGGACTAAGGTGCACCTGACACAAGCCATGATATTTTCAATTGACTCATATGCATGTGAGAACTGGACAATGAATAAGGAAGATGAAGGAAGAATTGATGCCTTTGAGTTGTGGTGCTGGAGAAGAATGCTGAAAGTACCATGGACTGCTAAAAGGTCCAAGAAATCTGTCCTGGAGGAAGTGCAGCTGGAATGTTCCTTGGAAGGGAGAATGGCCAGACGTCATCTCACCTACTTTGGCCATGTTGTCAGAAGGTACCATTCCTTGGAGAAGGATTTTATGCTTGGTAAAGTGGAGGGTTCATGGAAGAGGGGAAGGCCCTCAACGATATGCATTGACACAGTGGTTGCAGCGATGGACTCAAGTATAGCAAAGATTGTGGAGCTGGCGCAGGACCAGGCAGTGTTTTGTTCTGCTGTGCATAGGGTCGCTATGAGTTGGAGACCACCTGATGCCACCTAACAGCAATTGATATATCTAAACATTAAAAAAAAAAAAAAAAGCCCTGCAAAACAAAAGAATCAAAACTGTAAGATGTTTTCTAGTGTGTTTCAGAAAGATTAGTGATTTCTCCTCTTTTCTACCTTCATTATATTTCTCTCAATATAATTAAATGACATCCTTCTGTCCCGGTAACCCTCAAAGAAGTCAAGTAACAGCTGACTGGCTCAGGTAATGCTAGAGGTCTACAAAGATGCATTAAGTAATTAACAAAAATCATAGACTATGCTAATTTATTAATGCATTAAACACTTTAAAAGGGTTGTTATTAGGTAAGAATGGTAAAAATCCAGAGTATAAGGAAAATGATGGTTGTAACTCTTAGTGCTACCTCAAAACTAAGCAATGCTGATTTGCTTTTACGAAGTGAACTTCTATCTGGAACAATTATTTAGGCTCAGTTTATAATGTTTTAGTGGTACATCTGATGATTTTCGTTATAAAACTTCTTATGTCCTAATATAGGTGGTACCTACATCTTGAATAAACTTTATTTTTTCTTATAAAAATGACCATTTATAATACATTATTGTTTTAATTTCTACAACAATTCATATGAGTAGAATAAGGGAGTCAAGAAGAATCTTCACGGTTTAATCAGAGGAGCGGTAACTATTTTCTCTCTCTGTCTTTCAAACCTCATTCTGCTTTATTTGCAAAAAAGGCATCTAGTTGTCATTTTCTTTTTTCTCCAAGAGAGATTAGCCCAGCTCATGTGATATAGGATGCTCTAGTTGAGGGCTTTTTAAAGATAGTATTTGGATCTCTTAGGCTTAACAAACAGCCTTTTTTTTTTTTTTTTTTAAGCTCAAACAAGCAATAAAAGCACTCCTGCATCAGGATAACGAAGGAATCTGAAGAGATTAGCCATCTCCACCTCAGAGACATCCTGCCCAATTTGAAGTGAAATACAGAATGTACCAACATAAAGCTTCTGGGCTCAATTAGAGGCAAGGTACACACAAGACACCAAGCTAATAAAATCAGTAGAAGAAAAAATATTTACACATTTTAATATGCTTAGTATTTTATTTCTGTTTTTCTCAGCACTACTGAGGACACTGAAGGTATCTGTTTAAACACAACCATCTGCTCAGAAAATTTATTTAAAGTAAAGGTGAAAATGCACATTGTACGTATATATACCAACACACACACACACACAGAAAGACTGGGATAATTTTACCCATTTAAGGTTTAAATTACTCAACCTTTCTCATCCTACAAGCTGATAGTTTTGACTCCAAACTTGCAGTTGACTGCCCTTCCGGAACCATTCTTTATGTGTCTCTAATCTTTAAGCAGTTTATGTTTTGCTTAGCCACACATCCCACATTTTCCTTTCCTCCATTGTAGCTGAAAGAAAAATTGGGATATGGCCAAGTCTTATGATTCAGAGGACTTAGGAAGAGATGTTCTCCACACAAAACAGACTTTATACTACTTCTGGGAAACTAATGGAGAAAGATTTGTTTCAGTATTTCCAAGTTGCTATTGTCTTGCTTGTCAAATTTCAAAACCATCTGTATTTTGAGATGAAATAGCATCCTCGTTGGATCCACAGGAAACTAGTATAACTAAGAAAGGAAAGCAAAGCAGATGACAAGAGCAAAAGTATGAGAAAATCATGAGGAAGGGATTACAATAATCAACTGAGAAGTTAAATTAGCTGAGGTACAGAGATTGCAAATATTGACAAATCTTCTCATCACAGCTCATTGGGGAAGTTTTATTTGACAATTCACTGATAGCCTTTATTTTCCCAAAAAAATGTTATTTCCCTACAACAGGAGTGAAGATTTTGTAAGCTTTAAACAGGAAATGTCAACATGGATATATTATTTGTAATACACTTACTAAATTGGGGAAAAAGATAGCCTTTAACTTGCAAATACAACCTAAAAGTTATCACAAATATGATTTGAAGCACATTGCATTTTCATTGACTGCTAACCCAGTAAGTAAATATAAGAAACATATCACTTTAAATGCATTGTTTGATTAGTAAGTAATTTAATACATACTGGGTATAAGACAGTATACAAGTTTATATACAAGTTGGAGCTCTGGTGGTGTAGTGCTTAAGGCATCTGACTGTGAACCAGAAGGTTGACAGTTCAAACCCAACAGCCACTCCACAGAAGGAAGTCTGGGAAATCTACTTGCATAAAGATACCTCCTCGAAAACCCAAGGAGGGGTTGCTATGAATTGCATCAATTCAACAGCAGTGAGTTTGGTGTTTTGGTTTATGTACACATTACTGTATGCTCCATTATAGGGAGATGGTACATTCACTGTGTGACATAAATCATTAAGCCCTTATTCCTAGGCAAAGTTTGGTGGTATGAACCAACTCAGAGCCACAGTGGAAGCCGGATGATAAGCTTCTGAAAGGGCACACCTTGGAAACCTTATGGACCAGTTCTACTCCACACACATGGAGTCACCATGAGTTGGAACAGACTTGATGGCAAGTAGCAATACCAACCAATCACGTGGCTCTCTCTACATATACATCTACTCCCCTCACCCCAGGCTCTTCTTCACTCAGTCATGTCAGTGGCCTTCTTTCTGTAGATTTGAGTATATCAACCAAATTCTCACCTGTTTCTGACTTCTTGCAATGTGCAACACCTGAACTTTGCAAGAGGCTCTCTTCATCACTCAGAAACCTGCTTTATATCCTGCATAGTCTTCAGACATTGTTAAAGGTAACTTTCAGAAAAAGTAAAATCAGGAGGCGGGGCAAGATGGCGGACTAGGCAGAAGGATTGCACAGACCCTCTTCAACAAAGAAGAGGGAAACCAATTAACACAGACACAGA
>NW_006921824.1:3867507-3878168 GCF_000298275.1 Orycteropus afer afer | reverse complement strand
TAATAAAAAAAAAAAGAATTCTCCAGGAAATAAAAGGTTCTATGGGTTTAAAAAAAAAAAAGTAAAATCATTACTCTCATTTATAAACAGGAACAAATTATAGATTCCATTCTATTCTTTAATTAAAAAAGGAGCCAGTCAGATGTTATAAACAACTTAAAAGGTAATATACACATCAGATAAATATATGTTGTTGTTGTTCTTAAGTGCTGTTGAGTCAGATCTAATTCATAGTGACCATATATATTCAGTAGAATGAATATATGGTCCTGCAATGCCTCACAATCCTTGCTATGCTTGAGCCCATCATTGCAGCCACCATATCAATCCATCTCATTGAAGGTGTTCCCCTTTTTCATTGACCCTCTACTTTACCAAACATGATATCCTTCTCCAGGGACAAGGCCCTGGACAACATGACCAAAGTACTTGAAATGAAGTCTGGTCATTCTCACTTCTAAGGAGCATTCTGGTTGCACTTCTTCCAAGACTGATACGTTCATTCTTCTGGCAGTCCACAGTATTTTCAGTATTCTTTTCCAACACCAGAATTCAAATGCATCAATTTTTCTATAACCTTACTTATTCATTGTCAAGTTTTCACATACATATAAGGCTACTGAAAAGATCATGGTTTGGGTCAGGGGCACCTTAGTCTTCAGAGTGATAGTTTTTCTCCTTAACACTTTAAAAAGGGCTTTTGCAGCAGATTTGCCCACAGCACTACTTGGTCAGATTTCTTGAATGCTGCTTCCATGGATGTTGATTGTGGATACAAGTAAAATGAAATCCCTGACAACTTCAATTTTGTCTCCATTTATTGTAATGTTGGTTATTGGTCCAAAAAAAATAAAAAATAAAAGACCAAACTCACTGACTCACTGCCATTGAGTCAGATCCGACTCATAGCCACCCTTCCTTGAGTTTCTGAGGTGGTATCACTATGGAAATAGATTGCTCAACCCTCCTTCCGAGGAATGGCTGGTGGGTTTGAACCGCCAGCCTTCTGGTTAGGAGTCAAATGCCTTAGGCACTAAGCCACCAGTTGTAGGATTTTTCTTTTCTTTGTACTGAGGTAAAATGCATAATGAAAGCTGTAGTCTTTGACCTTCATCAGTAAGTGCTTTAAGTTATCTTCACTTTCAGCAAGCAAGGTTGTGTCATTTGCATATAACAGGTCATTAATGAGACTTCCTGCAACCTTATGTGTTGTTCTTCTTCATAAAGTCCAGCTTCTCATATTATTTGCTCAGCACACAGATTGAAAAAGTATGGTGAAATGACACAATCCTGACAATCATCTTTTTTGATTTAAAACCATTCAGTATCCCTTTGTTCTGTTCAAATGACTGCCTGTTAGTCTATGTACAGGTTCCTCACGGTCATAATCATGGTCATGGTCAGAATTCTCATTCTTTGCAATGTTATAATTTGTTATGATCCACACAATCAAATGCCTTTGCATAGTCAAAAAAGCATCTTTCTGATATTATTTGCTTTCAGCCATGATCCTTATCTGTTTGTTGAAACATCTCACTGAGTATTCCATCAGTTCCTAAACCAAACCAAAAATCAAACTCACTGTGATCAAGTCAATTCCTAGAGCCTTTTTTTTTTTTTTTCCAATTTCTTCAGTGCAGTTTAAACTTGTTTCTTCAGTACCATTGGTTCTTGATCATATGCATATCCTGAAATGGTTGAATGTTGACCAATTCTTTTGGGCACAGGGACTCAGTGTATTCCTTCTGTCTTCTTTTGATGCTTCCTACATTGCTCAATACTTTACCCATAGAATCCTTCAGTATTGCAACTCGAGGCTTGAATTTTTTCTTCAGTTCTTTCAGCTTAAGAAACACTGAACAAATTCTTCACTTTTAGTTTTCTAATTCCATGTCTTTGCACATTTCATTACAATACTTTCCTTTGTCTTCTCAAGCCGCTCTTTGAAATCTTCTCTTCAGCTCTTTTGTTTCATCATTTCGTTCATTACTTTAGCTACTCTCTCTTTTCAAGAGCAAGTTTCAGAGTCTCTTTTGACATCCATTTTGATCTTTTCTTCCTTTCCTGTTTTTTCCATGACCTTTTGCTTTCTTCATGAAGGATATTCTTGATGTCATCACACAACTCATGTGGTCTTGGGTCACTGGTGTTCAATGCATCAAATCTGTTTCCACATGGTTTCTAAAGGCAGATGGGATATAATTAAGGTTGCATTTTGACCTCTGTGGACTTGTTTTAATTTTCTTCAGTTTCTACTTGAACTTGAGTCTGAAGAATTGATGGTCTGTTCCATAGTCAGCTCCTGGGCTTGTTCTGATGCATGATATTGAGTGTCTCGATTGTCTCTTTGTGCAGATGTAGTTAATTTTATTCTTGCATATTCCAATCTGGCAAGGTCTACATGTATATTTGCCTTTTATAATACTATTATTATGGAATTTTACACACAAATGACCAGAGATGAAGAAATTGAAGATTTTTACCAACTTCTGCAGTGTGAAACCAACCAAGATGAATTGATAATACTGTCAAGATGTATTGATAATTGCTGATGATTGGGATGCAAAAGTTGTAAACAAAGAAGCAGCACTGGTAGTTGGGAAATATGGCCTTGGTTACTGAAATGATACCAGAGACTACATGAATTTTGCCAGACAAATCAGGAATATTGAATCAAATACAGAAATAAAGACAAAATTGTTTCTTGGGACTGGGAGTTGAGGAGACACAAAGTAAATTTTACCTGTACAAGACAGTATAGAATTTAAATTTGCATTTATGTAAGAATTAGTTTGCATTGCTACCAGCTGCTTATAATTTACAGAGCTGTAAATTTATTCAAAGATCATGAAAGACCATAACCAGATAATCTGGAGGGATATCCACTATCCAGTGCATACTTTTTCACTGAAGCACAAGTTTTTTTTCCTATATGACATATGAGTGCACTGACATATTTGCTTGTTCATTTTTTTAAACTCAGTCACCTCCTGTGCATGAATGTCCCCAGTGCAAACTTCCTGAGGACAGCGATTTTGATTCCTATGATGATATACAGTAAATGTGCTGTGAATATAGTTGCAAATATAAGGGAATTCATTGATAAAGAGTTATATTCCCTGCTCTGTCGTCACTATTTTCTTTAAATCTGTACTATCCTGTTCACATTTTTTCCCTCTTCCTCTCCCTTGTTAATTTTTGCATCATAATTCCCAGTTTATACTGTTGGTGGGATGTTAAAATGTGATGTTTTGTAAGGCAGATGACCCAAGGCCTGAGCTAAATAGATACAAGTATAGAATGATACTAAGCATACAGTTCAGGGAGCTCAGTATACCACTGAGGAATGGCACAGGCTTCCTATGTAGCAGGCTTCACAATGACCATGAGGGTTCTTTGAAATCCAGGCGCACTAAAGGTCGGCAGGGAACTGTAGGCATGATCCCTTAGGTGTAGGAGAAAAGGAAGGGAATGATTAAAAAAGACTTAGTTGCTTCACACACCCAAGCTGGAATAAAGAATTATCCAGCCCCAAATGTTAATAGTCCCAAGATTGATGAACCCTTAGGCAGAGAAAAAGAGGAAGATAATTCTTGAATTTTTCTGTGATCTAAACACTAAGTAGATCCACCTGCTTTAAATTGTCACAGTTAGATTATGGAATATTTTATTCCACCTATACTTTGCGTTGTGGCATCCAGTCCAGAACCCAGTCATTTGGCTAAATGGTAAAGCAGCAGAGAGCCCATGATAACCAGGCTCTGGGTGTATGTCAGACTAAAGCATCAGGTCCTCACTGTGTTGTTGTTGTTATGTGCCATGGAGTCAGACCTGACTCATAGCGACCCCTCCTTGGGTTCCCAAGGCAGTATCACTATGGAAGTAGATTGCCCCATCTTCCTTCTGAGGAGTGGCTGGTGGGTTTGAACCGCCAGCCTTCTGGTTAGCAGTCAAGTGCCTTAGGCACTATGCTACCAGAGCTCCCAGGTCCTCACTACTGACTACTAATTTCTAATTGGTTTGCACTCTCAATGCCCTCTCAAATCTACCCATGTGCCATGATCTCCAGGTCAGGAGCAATGTTCCTATTAAGCCCAAAAACCAAACTCACTGCTGTCAAGTTAGATCCCACTCATAGCGACCCCTCCTTGAGTTTCTGAGATGGTATCACTATGGAAGTAGGTTGCCCAATCTTCCTTCTGAAGAATGGCTGGTGGATTTGAATCACCAGCCTTCTGGTTAGCAGTCAAATGCCTTAGGCACTACTCACCTTTGTGAAACTAATGCTGGGGAATTTTCCACAGAGAGCTTTGTTCTCCCTATTTCTCATTTCTGACTTGGATTGAAGGAACAGAGCTTCAATTTTCTGGTCCTCGTAGAGCAGGCAAAGGGGATATTTAGGAGGAGTTGGCTGCAGACTTTAAAACACCATTTTATTACATTGTTGAATATCTAAAAAACATCCAGTAAAGTACAAGAAATTTAAGCTTACTCTTTGATGCAATTGTTGCAAATGTCCTATACAGTTGTAAGTTTTCAACAAAATAAAGAAAGTTCATTATCACATTCTGAAACAAAAATTATCATAATCCAAACAGATCAGAATATAATTTAGGCAAAGAAGTTGAATTTATCAAAAAGACTTAACAAAGAATGATGAATGCTATAGATTGAATTATATTTCGCAAAAATATGTGTGGTAAATACTAAAACCCTAGCTGCTCCATGAGAGAAAGGTGGGGCAGTCTGCTTCCATACAGATGTACTGCCTTGGAAACCATATGGGGCAGTTCTACTCTGTCCTATAGGGCTGCTATGAGTTGGAATTGATTTGATGGCACTGGGTATTTTCTATACCTGAAATCCCATTTGGGAATAAGATTTTCTTTGTTATCTTAATGAGATCATATCAATGTAGGGGGTGTCTTAAACCTAACTATTTATATTAAAAAAAAAAAAAAAAAAAAGCAGATTAGGCACAGAAGAAAGCAAGCACAAAAGGAAGGGAAGAACTTGCAATGTAGAAAATAGCAAGGAATCGAGGAAAGCCTGTTTACAAAAACTGGAAGAGGTGTTCTCCAGGAGATGATACAGAAGAGCCTTTCTCTAGAGCCATGCCTTGCATTTGGGCTTCTAATCTCCTAAACTGAGAAAATAAAGCTCCGTTCTTTAAAACCACCCACTTGTGGTATTTCTGTTACAGCAACATTAAGAAACTAAGACAATGAACTTCATCTGAAGCATATCTGTGACATAGCATGAAGCCACATGATTAATCAGGAAACTACTCAGAATTTAAAACATGTAAACACCAAGAATCTAGAACACGAAAACAAACTTCCACAACTTTTTCATCAATATTTACATTCATGGGATACTCAGTTCATTACTTTAATTTTTTCACTAAACTTACTGATAAATATTTGTTCTGCTGTTATTGTGAGGTGCCAAAGAGTCAGCTCTGACATGTAGTAACCCTACGTACAACAGAACAAAACACTGCCTGATCCAGCACCATCCCCACAAACCTTGCTACACCTGAGCCCATCATTGCAGTCACTGTCAGTTCCTCTTGTTGAAGGTCTTCCCTTTGTTCACTGACCCTCCACTTTACCAAGCATTAGATATCTTTCTCCAGGGAATGGTCCCTTCTGACAACATGTAAAGTAAAGTAAAGTAAAGTGAGAGGAAGTCTGGCCGTTCTCATTTCCAAGGAGCATCTCACCTGTACTTCTTCCAGGACAGATTTGTCATTCTTCTGGCAGTCCATGGTACTTTCAGTATTCTTTGCCAACGCCACAACTCAAAAGCACCAACTTCTTCAGTCTTCTTTATTCATTGTCCAGCTTACACATGCATATGAGGTGATTGAAAATACCATGGTTTGGGTTAGGCATACCTTAGTCTTCAAAGAGACATCTTTGTTCTTCAGCACTTTAAAGAGGTCTTTTGCAGCAGATTTGTCCATTGTAATATGTCATCTGATTTTTTGACTGCTGCTTCCATTGGCACTTCACTTTCAGCAAGCAAGGTTGTGTCGTCTGCACATCTCAGGTTGTTAAGGAGTCTTCTGATGCTGTGTTCTTCTTCACATAGTCCAGTTTCTTGGATCTCATGCTCAGCACACAAATTGAATAAGTATGGTGAAAGGGTTAAAGCCTAATACACACCCTTCCTGATTGTAAACCATGCAGTATCCCCATGCTCTGTTTGAATGACAGCCTCCTGGTACAAGTTCCTCATGAGTACAATTAAATGTTCTGGAATTCCCATTCTTCTCAATGATATCCATAATTTTTTATGACCCACACAGTCAAATTCTTTTTCACGGTCTATAAAACACAAGTAAACATCTTGCTGGTATTCTTTGCTTTCAGCCAAGATCCATCTGATCAGTAATAATACCCCTCATTCCACGTCTTCTTCTGAATCCAGCTTGAACTTCTAGAAGTTCCCTGCAATGGTTTCTGAATTATCTTCAGCAAGATTTTACTTGTGTGTAATATTAATGATATTGTTCAATAATTTCCATATTCTGTAGGATCACCTCTCTTTGGAATGGACACAAGTATGAATCTCTTCCTGCCAGTTGGCCAGGTAGCTGTCTTCCATATTTCTTGGTATAGATGAGTAAATGCCTCCAGTGTGACATCCATTTGTTGAAACATCTCAGTGTGTATGCTATTAATTCCTGGAGCCTTGTTTTTCACCAATTCTTTTAGTGCACCTTGGATTTCTTCCTTCAATACCATCGGTTCTTGATCATATGCTACCTCCTGAAATGTTTGGGTGTCAACCAATTCTTTTTGGTACAGTGACTCTGTGTATTCCTTCCACCTTCTCTTGATGCTTCCTGCATCATTCAATACGTTGCCCACAGAATCTTTCAATATTGCTACCCAAGGCTTGAATTTCTTCTTTAGTTCTTTTAGCTTGAGAAATGATGAGCATGTTCTTCTTTTTTGGTTTTCTAGCCTCCAGCCTAACAGCAACATGCAAGCCACAACAGTATGACAAACTGACAAATGAGTTGTGGGATAAATACTTAGAACTCTTTTGAAGTTTTATTACCTAATAGGGAAAGACAAATAGATGCAATTGAGGAAATATTTGTTCTTTTGCCACAGCAATGTGGACTGAAATAGATACAGAAAAGTATATGGTGAAAAACTAAAATGCATTTCTCACTCAATAAATACTGTTGGAAGATTCATGAGGAAAACATTGCTGCAAATTTCGAGAAGATAGTATTTGAATAAATTATTCAGTGTGGTAGAATTGCTAGAGTTGGATGAAAGCACAATTTTTTTTTTTTAACATGTCTCAGCTTAAAGTACTTTTTAGATTCTGTTTCAATAAAGACTATAGAAATAATTACATCTTGTGGAACACTAAAGGAATAAAGTACCAGAAATGACATACACTCTGCTGCTCACTTATTCACTATCTCATTACCTGACATTTTGCATTTATGACAATAGTAAAAAATCTACTATCCAACTATTATGTGCATCATTGATGTACATGTGGCAGTAACAAACACTGAGGTGTGAGGTGAGAGTAATGTTAGCTGTGCTAGTTAAAGTAATGTGTCAGCTTGACTGGGTCATGATTCCCAATGGTTTGAAAATTATTTGCCAGTTACGTAATGATGTAGTGATCTTCCATTTTCTGAACTGATGTGGTCATCTCCACTCTTCCGTGTCCTAATTTTTGTATAATGACGGTGTTTGGAAACTATGTTGATAAGTGAGGAGTGGATGTATCGTCAACATAAAGTGAACTAATGTATTCATAAGGTTAAGCTGTGTTAAAAGTTTGTGACAGTTAGTTCAAAATCACAATGGCTTCATGTTTTAGTGACTTCGTGCTGCTCTAACAGAAAATAACACAAATCGGATGGTTTTAACAAACATGACTTTATTCTCTCACAGTTTTGGAGACTAGAAGTCTAATTTCAAAGTGCCAGGCTCTAGGGGATGGGTAAAAGCCCCCCTGACGTTGTGGGCTTCAGCTCTACCTCTTGCTCCCGGCCCACTGGAGCTGGAGGCTTTCTTCACTCAGGCAGCTGATGGGTGCTGAGGCTGACAAACCCAAGGTCCACAAGTAAAAAGGCGCAATCCTGATATTACCAAACAACATGGCAAGCCCTTGATTCAAGTCCATTAAGAGTCTCGGGAAGGAAGGTTGGGCAATCTACTTCTGTAGTGATACTACCTCGGAAACCCAAGGAGGGATCACTATGAGTTCCAACTCGATGGCAGCGCATCAAGTTTATGTAAGTCTCAAGATTGGCAGATAACATGCCAGGCTGCTAAATAATGACTCAGTTACATACAGAATTCAAACATGCCAAAAGCTAGACACCTTTCTTAAAGCATCTTCTTATATACTGGAAGTAGACCATATCTTTAAACCAGCTACTCTGCTACTCCAATAGACTCCACCATGGAATTGGTTATCAATCTCACCAAGGGAAATAACTACATCCAGCTGCCCAGCCACTCAAAACCAGGCCCAGCCAAGTTGACACATAACCTTAAACTACTATACTTAATCACAATTTTATTTTTTGTTCATGTTAGGTCATCTTTGGATCTGATGGCTTCCCAAGGGAGTTGCCTTCAAGCAATGGCCTATTGATTTTGTGTCTTAGCACAAGGCTTCCAGTTCTAAATGTAGCAGGAAAAGAAAGGGCTGGTGATTCATGTAGGCACTTTTTATTGGCTTGGGCAAGAAATGACTCAGGTCACTTGTACTCATATTCCATTGTTCAGAATTAGTCTACAGCACCAATTAATAGCAAGAGGGTGATAAGAATAGTTTCCCATGTACCCAGGAAATGGTATGTTGCTGACCACTAGTAATGCTTTCTACATTTGATAAAAGTAATCTT
Organism: Orycteropus afer afer; assembly: GCF_000298275.1. Taxonomy (NCBI): domain Eukaryota; kingdom Metazoa; phylum Chordata; class Mammalia; order Tubulidentata; family Orycteropodidae; genus Orycteropus; species Orycteropus afer. The sequence goes on along the minus strand of NW_006921824.1, from coordinate 3,869,272 downwards.
TTATGAAAGTGTGTGTAAGAATAAACATTATGGAATAGTCTCTTTTTCAGCACCTAGAAAAAGATTCCAGGGCAAGATTATAATTTAACAAAATAGATACAAATCATTTGCTGCATTTTTAAATGTATTTAAACAAAGTGATTCACGCCTGATATCACCAATTTAATGTTAGAATACAAGGACTTTTCAACACAGTGTTGTTGCTGTTAGGTGCCATTGAGTTGGCTCCTACTCATAGACAGCTTATGTACAACAGAACGAAACACTGCCCTGCCCTGTGCCACCTGCACAATCCTTGCTGTACCTGAGCCCATCATTGTAGCCACTGTGTCAATCCATCTAACTGAGGGCCTTCTCCTTTTTCACTGACCCTCTACTTTACCAAGCATGATACCCTTCTCCAGAGAATAGTGCATTCTGACAACATGACCAAAATGGGTGAGATGAAGTCTGGCCATTCTCACTTCCAAGGAGCATTCTGGTGGCACTTCATCCAGAACAAACTTGTTAGTTTTTCTGGCAGTCCATGGTACTTTCTGATAAAACAACTCAAAAGCATCAACTCTTCTTTGGTCTTCCTTTTACATTGCCCAGATTTCACATGCATATGGGCCTGTTGAAAATGCCTTGGCTTAGGTTAGCCCCACCTTAGTCTTCAGAGACATCTTTGCTCTTCAGAACTTTAAAAAGGTCTTTTAAAGCAGATTTGTCCAGTATAATATGTCATCTGATTTCTTGACTGCTGCTTCCATTTACATTGATTGTGGAACCAAGTAATATGAAAACACTGACAACTTCTGTCTTTTTTCTATTTATTGTGATGCTGCTTATTGATCCATTTGTGAGGATTTTCATTTTCTTTATGTTGAGGTGTAAACCATACTGTAGACTGTAGTCTTTAGTCTTCAACAGTAAGTGCTTCAAGTCATCTGCACTTTCAGCAAGCAAGGTTGTGTCCTCTGCATATCACAGGTTGTTAATAAATCTTCTTCCAATCTTGATGCCACAGTCTTCTCCATATAGTCTGGCTTCTCAGATTATATTTGCTGAGCATATATATTGAATAAATATGGTGAAAAGATACAACCCTGACAGACGCCTTTCCTGATTTTAAACCATTCCATATCTCCTTGTTCTATTCAAATGACAGCCTTCTTGTCTATGTACATGTTCCTTATGAGTACAATTAAGTGTTCTGGAATTTCTATTCTTCTCAATGTTATCCATAATTTGTTATGATCTACATAGTCAAATGCTTTTGCATAGTCCATAAAACACAAGTAAACACCTTGCTGTTTCTCTTGGCTTTATATGGCCGAGATCCATCTGACATCAGCGATAATATCCCTCATTACACATCCTCTTCTGAATCCAGCGTGCATTTCTAGAAGCTCTTGTTAAAATAATGCTGCAACCATTTTTGAATTATTTTCAGCAAAATTTTACTTCTGTGTGACATTAAAGATATTGTTAGAGAATTTCCACATTCTGTTGGATCACCTTTCTTTGGAATGGGTGCAAGTATGGATCTCTTCCAGTCAGTTGGCCAGGTAGCTGTCTTCTAATTTCTTAACATAGACAAGTATGTCCCTCCAATGTGACCCCTGTTTGTTGAAACATCTCAATGGGTATTCTGTCAATTCCTGGAGCCGTTTTTTTTTTTTTTATTTTTTAATTTTTTATTAGGATCTGGGTGAAGATTTACAGAGTAAATTCACTTTTCATACAGCAGTTCACATATACTTTGTCTCATGTCATTGACCAA
>NW_006921824.1:3859870-3863112 GCF_000298275.1 Orycteropus afer afer | reverse complement strand
GTTTTTTTTTGCCAATTCCTTCAGTGCAGCTTTGACTTCTCCCTTCAATACCATTGGTTATTGATCATATGCTTCTTCCTAAAATGCTTGAATGTTGACCAATTCTTTTTGGTGACCGTGTATTCCTTCCATCTTCTTTTGATGTTTCATGCATCATTCACTATTTTTCCCATAGAATCTCTCAATATTAAAACTCAAGGCTTGAATTTTTTCTTCAGTTCTTTCAGCTTGAGGAATGCCAAGCACGTTCTTTCCTTTTGGTTTTCTAACTCCAGGTATTTACATATTTCATTATTATAATTGATTTTACCTTCTCAATCTGCTCTTGAAATCTTCTGTTTAGCTCTTTTATTTAGTCATTTCTTCCCTTTGCTTTAGCTATTCTTTGTTAAGAGTAAGTTTCAAAGTGTCTTCTGATATTCAGTTTGGTCTTTTCTTCATTTCTTATCTTTTTAATGACCTTTTGCTTTCTTCATGGATGATGTTTATAGTGGTTAAGTTTGTGTGTCAACTTGGCTGGGCTTGGTTGAGTGGCTAGGCGGCTGGATGTAGTATTCCCCATAAGGAGACTGGCAGTGAACTCCGTAGTGGGATCTACCACAAGCAGCTGAGTAGCTGCTTTAGGGATGTGGTCAACATTCCGTATATAAGGAGCAGTTTGGGGAATGGTCTATAGCTTATGGCACACTTGAACCCTGCATGTAGCTGTGTCATTGTTCAGCCTGCCATGCTCTGCCAACCTTGGGACTTTCAATAGACTTGAATTAATGGCCTGCCATGTGGTTTGGTAACATTGGGACTGTGCCTTTTTATTTGCTGACCTTGGGCTTGTCAGCCTCAGCAGCCAGCAGCTGTCTGAGTGAAGAAAAACCTCTAGCTTCAGGGGGCTTGGAGCAAGAGGCAGAGCTGAAGCCCAAGGTCAAGGGGCTCTCACCCAGTCCCTAGAGCCTGGGACTTTGAACTAGGACTTAAAGCCTCCAAACTGTAAGAGGATAAACTCCTGTTTGTAAAAGGCATCCCATTTGTGGTATATATTCTTGTCAGAACAGCACTAGGTGATCAAAACAATGTTCTTGATGTCATCCCACAGTTCGTCTGGTTTTCAGTCATTGGTGTTCAATGTGTGAAGTTTTTCCTCAGTTGGTTTCTAAATTCAGGTGGGATATAATCAAGGTTATATTTTGGCTCCCACTGATGTTTGGATTGTCTTCAGCTTCACCTTAAACTTGCACATGAGCAATTGATGGTCTGTTCTGATCAGCTCCTGGCCTTGTTTCAGCTGAAGATATTGAGCTTCTTTATTGCATCTGTTCGGAGATGTAGTTGAGTTGATTTCTGTGTGGTCCATCTGGTGAGCTCCATGTAGATAACCACCTTTTATGTTGTTCAAAAATGATATTTGCAATGAATAAGTCATTTGCCTCAGAAAGTTCTATCATGTGATCTCTGGCATCATTTCTACCACCAATGCCATGCTTTCCAACTACTGGTGATTCTTCCTTGTTTCCAACTTTCGTATTCCAATTACCAAAAATAATAAATATATCTTGATTGCATATTCGGTCAATTTCAGACTGCAGAAGTTGGTTGAAGTCTTCAATTTCCTCATCTTTGGCTTTGGTGGTTGGTGCATAAATTTGAATAATAGTAGTATTAACTGGTTTTCCTTGTAACCATATGGATATTATTCTATCACTGACAGCATTGTACTTCACAATAGATCTTGAAACATTTTTTGTGATGACAAATGCCATGACATTCCTCTTTAATTTGTCATTTCTGGCATAGTAGATCATATGTCTATCTGATTCAAAATAGCCAAAACCAGTTCATTTCAGCTCAATAATGCCTGGAATATCAAATCTTTATGTGTTCCAGGAGCTCTGGTGGTGTAGTGCCTAAGACATTTGACTGATACCAGAAGGCTGGTGGTTCAAACCCACCAACCACTCCTCAGAAGGAAGATTGGGCAATCTAATTCTGTAAAGATATTGTCACAGAAACCCAAGAAAGGGTCACTATGAGTAGAACTGATTCGACAGCAGTGAGTTTGGCTTTTTTGGTTTCCAATTTTCCAAGATTCATACTTCATACATACCGTGTTCTCATTATTATTGGATGCTTGCAGCTGTTTCTTCCCATCTTGAGTTATGCCACATGAGCAAATGACGGTTGCAAAAGCTTTACTCCAACCCCATCATTTAGGTCGACTCTACTTTGAGGAGGAGCTCTGGTGACATAGTGCCTAAGGCACTGAACTGCTAACCAGAAGCCTGGTAGTTCAAACTCGCTAGCCACTCCTAGGAAGGAAGATTAGGCAATCTACTTCAATAGAGATATCTCCTTGGAAATCCAAGGAGGGGTTGCGATGAGTCGCAATCAACTCAACAGCACTGAGTTTGGTTTTTCTACTTCAAGGAGGTAGCTCTTTCCCTGTTATATTTTGAGTGCCTTCCAACCTGAGAGGTTCACCTTCCAGCACTATATCAGACAATGTTTCAGGGCTATTCATAAAGTTTTCCAATAATATATCAGACACAGTAGAATCTATTTAACACAGTATGCTATTCAACACAATAGAATCATCAACATGCTTACATAAGATAGAGTAAATAAGAGAATAATTTGTGTTTCATAGAAATTTGTTGGAAATCTGGCAATAATTCACTAAATAGTTATGGGACTTAAATATAAATTATGCTTTTTTATCAGAAAGACAAGAGTTTCAATTGTGCCAATCATTGTTGTGATGACAAATGGCTGCTAGTTTATGGTCCCTGATAGAAAATTTTGAAAAAAAAACACCCTTTACCCTTCAAGGTAAATTTAAAATTTGACATGTAAATAATAAATTAGAAAATACTTCAGAAAAACAATCATACTATAGAAAGAGCTTTTTGAAAATAAATGCATAGAAATGTTTTACTCATAACTGTAAACACTATTAGCTTATTGTTTATATGGCTTATAACTACACACTGAAAACATTCAAACCAGAATTGTAAAATCTTGTTAAGAATTAAAACAAAGGACATTGAATTGAATAATTATTGAATGGGGATTAAAATAAATATCATTATTTAACATATATGTTGCTAGAAATGACAAGATAAAAGAGCTGAACAGAAGATTTCAAAGAGAAGCTCGAGCAGACAAAACCAATTACTATAATGAAATGTGCAAAGATCTGGAGGGAAGAACATGCTCAGCATTTCTCAAGCTGAAAGAATTGAAAAAAAAAT
>NW_006921824.1:3857755-3858314 GCF_000298275.1 Orycteropus afer afer | reverse complement strand
CTATGAGTCGGAAACGACTCGACGGCACTTAACAACAACAACAACATCTGCGTGGAGTATCTTTTACTGCTGTGACAGCCATTGAAATCAATTATCTAAATAAACTGAACCTAAAAAAGCTCAGAGACCATATAAAAACATTTATTAAAGAGTGGTGGTAGTGGTATAGCACACTAGCAAAATCTATTTACATTACAGAGGCCAATCTAAGCAAGTAGGGTTGCAAGATAGGGTCAAGAGACCCGTCACTGGAAATAACAATCTAACACACAGGAAAGACATGATCATGACAAAAAAAATTAAATATTTATTCATTTAAGCACTCAACAAAAATTAATTGAACACCAACTTTATTTTAGGTATTTATTTAGGCATTGGGAATACAAAGACTATATAATCATGGTACTGATTATACCTCTTTTGGAAACCCACGGAGGGGTCACTATGAGTTGGAATCGACTCAACGGCAGTGAGTTTATATATATATAGGAGCTCTGGTAGCATAGTGGCTAAGACACTTGCCTGCTAACCAGATGGCTGGCGGTTCAAACCCACCAGC
>NW_006921824.1:3854169-3855874 GCF_000298275.1 Orycteropus afer afer | reverse complement strand
AAGGGCTGCTGTTTCTGGGCAGGGAAGGAAGGAGACTGGGTTAGGGTTGGGGATGGTAATTGGGGAGTGAAATTAAATGTACATAAAAAAAAGGTTGAATGTAAAACAAACTGCTCTGTAAACTTGCACCTAAGGCACAATATAAAAAAACAAAAATAAAAGTCACTCCATAAAAAATAAATAAAATACTCTTTCTCAGATTCCCTTGCAATTATGGGGGGATGTGATCCAATTCTAGCCAACAAGATGGAAGTAAAAAATCTGGGTTAAGCTTTGGGGAAAGTCCTTAAAAAGAAATCTCTTTCTGCTCGTTTTTTAAATATGGTTGCTTGGTTTTAGAGCATTTGTATAATTTGGATACAAGTCCTTTGTCAGATATGTGACTCGCAAATATTTTCTATTTGTGGCTTAATTTTATTTATTCCCTTTAAGTCTTTTATGCAGAGAAAAGATTTCAAATTTTGATTAAGTCTAATTTACTGCTTTTTTCTTTTATTTCACAGATTTATGTTGTCAGATCTGAGAACTCTTTGCTTATTCCAAGATAACAAATTTTTCCTTTATTTTCTTCTAAAAAGTACAGTTTTTCACTTTACATTTGAGTCTATGATCTACTTTGAGTAAAATCTTGTATCTGATAGAGGTATAGGTTGAGGTTGTTGTTTGTTTTGTTTTACTTATGGATGTCCTGTTATTCCATTACCACTTGTTGAAATGATTACCTTTTCTCCACTGAGTTGCGACAGCACCTTTATGAAAAATCAATTGACCATATTCGCATAGGTCTGTTTCTGGACTCTACCCTGTTCCATTAGCCTGCATGTCTATCCCTATCCTTTCAGTAAAATATGGTAATTTTCAACAAATGATTAAAAAATAAGACTTTGAAGCAGGAAAACCATATAAAATAAGGCAATGGTCCAAAAAGAAAATCATGATGTCTTGAAACAAGTGATAGCAGCAGAAGTTAAAACAATTGGGCAGATTTGGAAAATATTTAAAAGGAAGACTACATAGGATTTTCTTACAAGTATAAGAGGGAGTGTGAAAAAAAGAATATAGTCAAAGATAATTCTAAGGCTTTCAGTAAATGACAGAAGAAAAATGGTTTCCATTGTCTCAGACTGGAAACACTAAGGAAGAAGCAGGTTTGAGGGGAGTGAATAGTTCAGTTGAGGGTTATTATGTTCAAGAGATCTAATAGAGTTCAGTGGAGCAGAGAAATAGCCAGCTTTATATATTTGAGACTAATATTCAGAGGCAAGATTGGTTCAGGAAATATAAATTTGGGAATCCCCACCAAAATGATGCTGTTACAAAACATGAGACTGAATTAAATTATTGAACAAGATAAGCTAGATATTGAAGACATGTGTGTGGTGGTTATGTTTGTATGTCAACTTGGCTAGGTTTGGTTGAATAGCTGGGCAGCAAGATGTAGTATTTCCCATGATGAGACTGGTAATCAACTCCATGGTGGAATCTACAGTAAGCAGCTGAGTAGCTGCCTTTGGGTATGTGGTCTGGCTTCCCATATATAAGAACACCTTTGGGAATGCTCTCTAATGGTCTCTAGCTTATGACACACTTGAACCCTGCGTGTAGCAGTGTCATTGCTAAGCAGCCTGCCATGCTCTGCCAACCTTGGGACTTTCAATGGACTTGAATCAATGGTCTGCTGTGTGGTTTGGTAATATCGGAACTT
>NW_006921824.1:3838070-3853434 GCF_000298275.1 Orycteropus afer afer | reverse complement strand
GCTGGCAGATTTGAACCGCCAGCCTTTTGGTTAGCGGTCAAGTGCCTTAGGTGCTATGCTACCAGAGCTACCAGAGCTCCTATAGTTGTTGATAAATGGAATAAGATGAAGCTTGAGAACCAACCACTGAATCTGGAAACACAGAGGCCATATAAAAATATTTAGGGTGGTGGTGAGGAAAGTCAGCTTGAGATTGGAACAGCATAATAGAAAAAATCTAATGTCAATGAATTAGACATACACACACACACACACACACACACATTCACCAAGATTAAAAAAAAAAAAAGTGGGGAACAAGAAGAATGGGAAGTGATGAAGTTGAGATAACAACTATTTAGAATTTTGTTGTAAAAGAAGAAAATGTGTATCATGTGTAGTTTAGTAGCTGGAGTAGAATGGGGGGTCAGGGTAGCTTTCTGTTAAGGCAATGAGATGGAATGACACAATAATCACAAAAGCGAACTGAAATACATCACGATCATGAAGATGGTGCAGGCCAGGCAACGTTTTGTTCTGTTGTACACAAAGTCACACCAGAGCCAATCCAAGGACAATTGCCAGCAATGCCAATTTTAGAGTATGCTTGTAACTTTGGGATTGATTCAGCAAAAGGTGTACATTAAAAAAGGACAACTGTGAAAGGACATGGGATTCTGTGCTTGGTAAAGGCTTGACTTTAGGCCCCAAACAGAAAGAAAGGCAGGGTACATACAGGCAGGTTGGTAGACTTGGCAGTGGAAGCATGATGACATTCTTTTCTGGCTGCTAGTGAAATAGAAAATAATTTACAACAATTGTGCTTGAAATAAGGAAAAGAGAAGTTGGAAGTCCAAGAGAATGGAGGAAATATTAAATCATCTATTACAAAAGTGGGAGAATCAATTGATAAAGGGATTTAGGAAGATTTCTAGATGTCACTTAGGCCTGTCAAAAAATTTAGCTTCAATATGTGCTTTCTCCAGACAAATTAATCTACTCAAGAGCAGATACAGAGGGAGTAAAGAGTTAGATTTAATCTGAGTTGGGCAGTGTGAAGAAAGCACCAATGGTGCAGTAGTTAAGTGCTTTGCTGCTAACTGAAAGGTGAATGATTTGAACCCACCAGCTGCTCCATGGGAGAAAGATGTAGTAGTATCCTCTGTCCTGTAGGGTCACTATCAGTCAGAGTTGACTCCATGACAACAGGTAAGTGATCATCCACAAAACAATCATACCAAAAAAACACCTCACTCCTGTTGAGTCTGATCTGATTCATAGTGATCCTTCCTTAGGTTTCCCAGGCAGTATCTCTACGGAAGTAAATTGCCCAATTTTCCTTCCAGAAGAGTGGCTGGTGGGTTTGAACTACCAGCCTTCTGGTTAGTATTCAAATGCCTTAGGCACTATACCATAGCAGTCTCTTAAAAGTAGTCATGCCAGATTCCTGTTTAAAATGCTTCAGTGCTTTTTCAATTGCTTTAAGGTTAAAATTTAAACTCATTAATTTAAACCAATATTGATCCCTATCCACCTGTTCAACTTCATATCTGACTATTCAGTAATGTAGTTTGCATTGCAGGTATAACAAAGTATGTACTGTATTTGCAACTTGGAATCTGCCTGCTTTCAGGGAGCTCTGATGCCACAATGGTTAAGCTACTAATTGAAAAGTTGGCACCAGCTGCTCTGTAGGAGACAGATGTGACTATCTGCTTCTGTAAATATTGTTATTTGTTGTTAGGGGCTACTGAGTTGCTTCTGCCTCATAGTGACCCTTTGTACAACAGAATGAAACACTGCTCGGTCCTGCACCATTTTCATAATCGTTGCTATGTTGCCCATTGTTGCACCTACTGTCTCAATCCATCTTGTTAAGAGTCTTCTTACCGACCCACTACTTTACTAAGTATGATGTCCTTTGCCAGGGTCTGGTCCCTCCTGATAATGTCCAAAGAATGTGACAAGAAAGTCTCACCATCTGTCCTTCTAAGGAGCATTCTGGCTATACTTCTTCCAAGAAAGATATTTTCATTCTTCTGGCAGTTCATTGTACAGTCAATATTCTTCACCAATACTACAATTCAAAGGCATCAATTCTTCAGTCATCCTTTTTCATTGTCCAGCTTTCACATGTATATGAGGCACTAAAAATACCAATGGTTTGGGTTAGACACGGTTAATTAATTAATTTATTATTGTGATCTGGGTGAAAACTTGCAAAGCAGATTCGTTTTACTCTCAACAGCTCATGCACATTTGATTTCTTGGCCCTAATTACAGTCCCTAACCATAAAAACTCTCCCCCCTCCTCCTCCTGTGACTACTCCTTCCCTGTGCTCTTCTTTCTTTATTTATTTTAAGAGTTTCTTTTACATTCAATGTTATGTGTGCATTTAGTTTCACTCCCCATTTACCACGTCCATTCCTAGCCCAGTCTCCTTCCCTCCCTGCCTAGTAACCCTCCCCCTGTGCCCCTAATAGTTATGCACTCCTGTCTGTCCTGTATTACTTCCCTGTGAATATTGCCCCTCTGGTGCCCCATGGTCTATTGCTCCAAGGGATGTATTTCCATAGAGTATGTGGGTGTATCCCCAAGGGTTGAGTGGTCTGCATGTACATCTTGTTAACTATTGGGCTGAGAGCCCTGTGCTCTTATCTAAGCATTCCTGTCTCCCCACGTTTCCCTTTATGTAAGTGGCCCTGCTGATGTCTCAGGGCTGATAGATCTAAGGGACACATCTCCCTGGGGTAGATGTTCTGCTTATAAGTCTTTCTACTGTTGGTCTGAGAGCCAATCCATTTCCAGGCCCAAGGGATAACCTGAGGCCATAGTCTCTGGGATTCCACCTATCTCTATCCAACCAGTAATTCTGGTCATTTTTGTGTTTTTGAATTTTGCTCCACATTTTTCTTCCCACTCTATCCAGGATCTCCAATTTTGATGCCTTTCTGAGTGATTGGCACTGGTGGTCAGCCACAATCTACTTCTTCTGGTCTCAGGATTGTAAAGGCTGAGGTCTTTGTGATCCATTATACTTTGGATTGATTGTTTCCAAATGACTTTGATTTCTTCACTCTTCTTTGCTGCAGGTGAGAGGAGACCAAGAGTCGCCTCTCATGGCTACACGAAAACTTTTAAGACCCCAGTCACTACTCACCAAAGTAGGGTGTAGAACAAAATGTTTATGTACTATAATGTGCCAATTGAGCATGATGTCCCCTGAGACTATGATTCCAAGCCCGCAGGCCCAGTGATTCTCTCCCTCAAGGTCTTTGGTTGTCTCTGAGAAGCTACTCCAACCTTGTTCTCTGTTACTTCTATGATGTATGTGGATAATTTTGTAGCACAGGTACATATGTAAAACTATCTTCAGCCAAACCTACCTTTGATCTTGGGTATATTCCTATTCACTTATCCTCACCTGATCTTCTCACCTGTCTACACATTTCCCCATAGCCTAGTCTTTGCTGCCACTGGTAATGCAGTATTGTCTATATAATAATATTTACCTCTCTTGTCCATATCTTTTGTGTGCATTTCTGTGTCCTCCCTTTCCCCATTGTCACTGTGCTGGTCACACACTCCTTCCATACCAGTAATCCACTCACCCAAATTAGCATGTGACCCCCAACTAGTCAGAAATTTTCACTCCTCTTCCCTCACATTCCTGGTAACCAACGAAGGGAATTTCCTTCCCTGCATAAACCTTTCCTTGATTTTTTACAACAATGGATGCTTACAATATTTGTCCTTCTGTGACTGACCTATTTCACTCAGCATGACATCTTCCAAATTTATCTACATCGTGAGGTGATTTGTGGATTCTTCATTATTCTTTAATATTGCATAGTATTCCACTGTGTGAATGTACCATAGTTTGGTTATCCATTCATCTGTTGATGGACACTTTGCTATAGTGAATGGTGCTGCGATGAACATGGGTGTGCATATGTCTATTCCTGTCCTGAATCTCACCTCTTTAGGATATATTCCTAGCAATGGAATTCCTGGATCAAATGGCATCTCTATTTTTAATTTTTAAGGAAACATTCCTTAACTGTTTAACAGTATGGAACTGTTTAACGGTTGTTGTTGTTGTTGTTGTTATGTGCCGTCGAGTCGGCCCCGACTCATAGCGACCCCTCCTTGGGTTTCCGAGGCAGTATCACTACGGAAGTAGGATTGCCCAACCTTCCTTCCGAGGAGTGGCTGGTGGGTTTGAACCGCCAGCCTTCTGGTTAGCAGTTAAGTGCTTTAGCCACTATGCTACCAGAGCTCCCTGTTTAACAGTATGGAACAGTCAATGTTCCATATTGTTTTCCACCGAGGCTGTACCATTTTACAGTCCCACCAGCAGTGTATGAGAGTTCCAATCTCTCCACACCCTGGCCAGCATTTGTTATTTTCTGTATTGTTGAACTTTGCTTTTATTGCTGGGGTGAGATGATATCTTATTGTTGTTTTGATTTACATCTTTCTAATGGCTAATGATTGTGAGCATTTCCTTATGTGTTTGTTGGGCACTTGTATATCTTCTTTAATGAAGTATCTGTTCATGTCCTTTGCCCATTTTTAAATTGGATTGTTTGTCTTTTTGGTGTTAAGGTGTTGAAGTTTTCTATAAATTTTAGAGAAAGGTTCCTTGTCAGATATGTCACAGCCAGATTTTTTTTTTCCCAATCTGTAGATTCTCTTTTTACCCTTTCAGAGAAGTCTTTTAAGCATACAAGAATTTAATTTTTAAAAGGTCCAAGTCATCTAGTTTCTCTTCCATTGCTTGTGCATTTTAGGTTAGCTTGATAGTCTATTTATCCCATAAATTAGGGCTCCTATAATTGCCCCTATTTTATCCTTGATGAACTTTATGGTTTTGGGTTTTACATTTGTCTTTGATCCAACTTGAGTTTGTTTTTGTGTGGGGGGTGAGGTATGGGTCTTGTTTCATTTTTCCGCAAGTAGATATCCAATTTTTCCAGCACCATTTGTTAAAAAAGCTATTTCTCCCCCATTTAATGGGTTTTGGCCCTTTGTCAAAGATCAGCTGTTCGTAGATGGATGGGTCTATTTCTGGGTTCTCAATTCTGTTCCATTGGTCTGTCTGTCTATCATTGTACAAATATCACTCTGTTTTGACTACTGTTGCTGTATAGTAGGTTTTGAGATTGGGGAGTGGGAATCCTCTTACTTTGTTTTTCTTCTTCAGCAAAGCTTTGACTATCCGAGGTCTCTTTCTTTTCCATCTGAAGTTAGTGGTTGGTTTTTCCATGTCCTTAAAGAATACTGATGGAATCTGGATCGGGATTGATGGAATGTATAGATTGCTGTGGGTAGTATTGACGTTTTCACAATATTCAGTCTTCCTATCCATGAACATGTCATGTTCTTCCATTTATGTAGGTTTGTCATAGTTTCTTTTAGCAGTGCTTTGTAGTTTTCTTTGTATAGATCTTTTGTGATGCTGGTAAGTAAGATTTATGCCTAAGTATTTTATCTTTTTGGTAGCTATTGTAAAAGATATTGTTTTCCTTCTTTCCTTTTCAGAAGTCTGTTGATATAGAAGAATCCAACCGATTTTTCTGTGTTGACCTGGTATCCTGTCACTTTGCTGAAACTTTCTTTTTGTTCCAGTAATATTCTTGCCGAGTCTCTTGGTTTTTCTATGTATAGGATTATGTCATCTGCAAATAGAGGTAGGTTTACTTCTTTGCCAATTTGGATGCTTTTTATTTCTCTTTCTTGCCTTATTTATGGCCTTGGCAAGGATTTCCAATACAATGCTAAATAGAAGTGGTGATGGGGGGTCTGGTTCGCATTCACAAGGGGAAATGCTTTGAGTCTCTATCCGTTGACAATAACATTGGCTATAGGTTTTGCATATATGCCCTTTATTATGTCCAGGATTTTCCCTTCTATTCCTATTTTACAAGAGTTTTGAACAGGAAGGGATGATAGATTTTATCAAATGCTTTCTCTGCATTGATTGATATGATCATATGGTCTTTTCCTTAGTTTCATTTATGTGATGGATTACATTGATTGTTTTTGTGATGTTGAACCATCCTTGCGTAACTGGTATGATAATGGTGTATTATTTTTTTGATATATTATTGGATTCTGTTGGTGAGGATTTTGTTGAAGTTTTTGCATCTGTATTCATGAGGAATATTTGTCCTTAATTTTCCTTTTAGTGGTGTCTTTACCTGGTCTTGGTATCAGTGTTGTGCTTGCTTCATAGAATGAATTTGGGAGTATTCCATCATTTTCTATGTTCTGGGATAGTTTGAGTAGTATATGTGTCAGGTCTTCTCTGAATGTTTGACAGAATTCTCTAGTGAAGCTGCTTGGGCTGGGACTTTTTTTGTGGGGAGTTTTTTTTTTTTATGATCCACTCAATTTCTTCTTTTGTTATAGGTCTGTTCAAGTATTCTTTCTCAGACTGGGTTACTTTAGGTAGGATATGTGTTTCTAGAAATTTGTCCATCTTCTCTGGGTTCTCACATCTGTCACTACAGTTCTTCATAATATTCTGTTACCATCTTTTTAATTTCTGTTGGTTCTGTTATGATGTCATACTTTTCATTTATCATTCATGTTATTTGCATCTTCTCTTTATCTTTGTTAAATTTGCAGGGGTTTGTCAATTTTGTTCATCTTTTCAAAGAAACAGCTTCTTGTTGATTTTCTCTCTTTTTTTAATGTTTGTTTGTTTTCTGCATCATTTATTTCTGCTCTGATCTTTATTTTCTTTCTTCTGGATATTGTAGGTTTCTTTTGTTGCTTTCTAATTGTTGAAGTTGTTGAGTTAAAGTGTTGATTTTGATTCTTACTTCTTTTTTGATATGTGCATTTATAATCATAAATTGACCTTTGAGTACTGCTTTTGCTGTGTCCCAAAGGTTTTGTTAAGTTGTATTTTCATTCTCATTTGTTTCTAGGATTATTTTTTTATTATTATTTCACCCTTTATTTCTTCTGTTACCCAGTAGTTTTTGAGCAGAGTATTATTCAGTTTCCACATATTTGATTTTTTTCCCTTGGTCTTCTTATTATTGTCTAATTTTAAAGCATTGTGCTTCTAGAAGATGCTTTGTCATATTTCACTGTTTTTAAATTTATTGAGGATTGTTTTGTGGCTTAATATATGGTTTATTCTGGACAATGATCCATGTACACTGGAGAAGAAAGTGTATGTGCTTTTGTTGGGTAAAGTGCTCTGCATATTTCCATGAAGTCAAACTGGTTGATTGTGTCGTTGAATTCTTCCGTATATTTGTTTGGCTTTATTCTATTGTTCTGTCCCTCCTAGAAAGTGGTGTGTTAAAGTCTCCTACTACCATTGTATAATTGTCTATTTTTCCTTTCAATTCAGTTAATATTTGTTTTATGTACTTTGGAGCTCTTTCTTTGGATGCATAGATATTAATTATGGTAATGTCCTCTTGGTCTATTGACCCTTTTAACATCATATAGTGCCCTTCTTTGTTCCTTATACTGTTTGTAACCTTGAAGTCTATTTTATCAGAAATTAACATTGCCACCCCTGCTCTTTTTTGATTGCCATTGTTGTTGTTGTTATGTGCCATCAATTCAGACTCGACTCATAGCGACCCCTCCTTGGACTTCCGAGACAGTATCACTACAGAAGTAGGTTGCTCCATCTTCCTTCCAAGGAGTGGCTGGTGAGTTTGAACCACCAGCCTTCTGGTTAGCAGTCAAGTGCCTTAGACACTATATATATATTTTTCCATCCCTTGATTTTTAATCTATTTTATTTTTGTGTCTATGGTATGTCCCTTGTAGGCAACATATTGGTAGGTCTTTTTTAATCTAATCTGCCACTCTCTTTCTCTTGACTGGTGCATTTAGTCCATTCATATTAAGTGTACATAGTGATAGGTATGAATTTATTGCTGCCATTTTAATGTGTTTTTTGTTGTGTTGTTGGTGATTTCTTTGTTCCAAATATTTTTCTGTGCTGAGTTCATTTTGTTATGAAGTATTTTTCTCTTTTCTTCATTATTGTTGGTTTTGTGCTTAGTAAGCTCTTATGATTTTCTTCTTTCTTAATTTGATTAAAAGGATTATTAATTTTCTTTGTGGTTAAACCAAGGCAAACCCACTGCCATCAACTCATTTCCAAGTCATACCGATTCACATTGGGTTTCTGAGGCAATAAGTCTTTACAGAAGTAGATTGTCCTGTCTTCCTTCCACAGAGTGGCTGGTGGGTTTGAACCACCCACTTTCTGGTTGGCAGTCAAATACCATAGGCACTACTGCACCACCAGAGCTCCTTTGTGATTACCCTGATGTAAGTTCTTATTTCCCTAAGTTGGAATTGTCTGTTCTATGAAGACATTGTCCTGTCTTCCTCTCCATTTGGATGAAATTTAAACTTTCATTCCCTCTATTTGCTTTGTTGCTGGTGCCATTTGCAGTTTGACTCCCCTATTTCCCTATTTACATTTTTTTGTGAGCTTATTTTAAGAAACTTTTTCTAGTTTAATTTCTAGGTGGTGGTGTCAAGTGTCTTGATTTTAATTTGGCTTTTTCTGTTGTGGGTTTTCTATTGGAAGGACTCCTTTTAGCATTTCTTGAAGGGTTGGTCTGGTTTTCACAAATTCTCTTATTTTCTGTAAGTCTGGGAGTGTCTTGATTTCACTCTCATATTTGAGGACCCTGGTGGTATAGTGTCTATGGCATTTGACTGCTAACCAGAAGGCTGACAGTTCAAAACCACCAGCCACTCCTTGAAAGGAAGGTTGGGCAATCTACTTCAGTAGTGATACTGAATCCAAGGAGGGGTCGCTATGAGTCAGATCCACTTTGATGGCACTGAGTTTGGTTTTGGTTTTGGTATTTGGCTGGGTATGTAATTCTTGGTTGGCAATTCTTTTCCTTCAAGGTTTTGTATCTGCCTTCCATTGCCTTCTTGCCTTCATGGTTTCTGCTGAGAAATCAGAAATTAATCTTATTGGTTGCAAGTTGTAGGTAACATTTCATTTTTCCTGAGCTGCTCCCAAGATTCTTTCTTTGTGTTTGCTTTTGGAAAGTTTGATTATGAGATGTCTTGGTAACTTTCTCTTGGGCTGTATGCTATATTGGGTTTGTTGAGGTTCTTGGATGGATATCTTTTATTCTATCATGATATGGGGAAAATTTTCTGTTAGCAAGTCTGACAAATTCCTCAGGTTTCTTTTCTTTTCTTTCTTTTTTTTTTGCCTCCTCTTGCTCTGGGATTCCAATCAGGCATATGTTGTTTCTTTTAATGTCATCCATGTGACTCATAGGTTTTCTTCATTTCTCTTAAATATTTGTTCTGATTTTTCCTCATACAAGCTGGCATCAAGAGATTTGTCTTCTAGCTGGAAATGCATTATGCATTCTTCAGTCAGTTCCTCTTTTGTCCTTCTAATGTGTTATCTATCTCCATAATTTTAGTGGTTATCTTCTGGAATTCTAATTGTAGTTTTTGTATTTCTCTTGCAGGGTCACACACACACACACATCTATACACATAGACATATATATATGTACACACACACACACACATACACATACAGGAGCTCTGGTAACATAATGCCTAAGGCATTTGACTGCTAACCAGAAGGCTGGTGGTTCAAATCCAGGTTGGGCAATCTACTTGCATAGTGATACTATCTCAGAAATGCAAGGAGGGGTCGCTATGAGTTGGGTTCGACTTGATGGCAGTAAGTTGAGTTATGTGTGTGCGTGTGTGTATGTGTGTTTGTGTTTTAATCCCTTATCAGATAGTTTTATTGCTTATTCTTCCTCAGGGATATATCCTCATTCTTTAGTTTGGGCACTTGTTTATACTATCTTGTCCTGTTTTTTGGTTTTGTTTTGTTTGTTTATTTGTTCGATTTGAAATGGTCTATTTTTTCCTAGACATTTTGAAGTTGTTGTCTATATTTGTTAGTTATGCTTTGATTTGTTTCACTCTGGTTTTAGGTTTTACTATATCTGGAAGTGTGTAGCAGGCATACTTCTTTGCTTGTTAACTTGGGTGTACTGGGTCACTTTCTAGATTTCTCTGTTTTGGTGGAATCACTGGAGGGGATGTGAGTGCAGATCTTTGTTCATTGTGAAGAGAATTTGCAGTTGGGACAAGCAGGTTTTGTCTACCATCTATGGTTGATCCTTGAAATAATCCCAGCGTGACTATTCTGAGTCTTTAATGCCTGTGGGTTCCATGATTTTTTTCCCCCTCCTCTTCGACCTCCTTTGTATTTCTAATGACTTTTCTTTGACTCTGCCAGCTGAGTGTTATTATTATTATTATTATATTTCCCAGTCCCTTAACCTGCTTCACTGGATCTATTACTTTGTCTTCTCATTAACTGCTCATAATTCCAGTATCATTATTTACATCTGCTTTACCAAGTTTCTCAAAATCTCTGTTGATAGAAGGACCTAGTGTGTGATCTGTTAGAAAGACACTATCTTTTCTAGATCAGGCACACTTTAGTCCTCAAAGTATCATCTTTACTTTTTAATATTTTAAAGAGATTTTGTTTTCACCAGATCTGTGAAGAATACA
This sequence comes from Orycteropus afer afer, assembly GCF_000298275.1. NCBI lineage: Eukaryota > Metazoa > Chordata > Mammalia > Tubulidentata > Orycteropodidae > Orycteropus > Orycteropus afer. The sequence continues at coordinate 3,842,891 of NW_006921824.1, read as the reverse complement.
TCATTTGATATCTTGACTATTGCTTCCATGGACATGTTTGATGGATCCAAGTGACATGAAATCCTTAACAATGTCAATCTTTTCTCCATTTATCATGAAGGTGGTTATTAGTTCAGTTGTGGAAATTTTTGTTTTATGTTAAGTGTAATTCATAACGAAAGCTGTAGTCTTTGGTCTTCATTAGTAAGTGCTTCAAGTCTTCTTTACTTTCAGCCTTGGATAACCTATGTGGCAGTTCTACTCTGTCTCATAGTGTTGCTCTGAGTCAAAATTGAGTCAACAACAATGAGTCTTGGTTGATTGGGCCTTGTTCACAGTCTTTCCCCTGTCTTGGGCAATCTTATAACTGCTTAGAATGTGTATGGCCTCTTTCTTTGCCTGTTTAGTCCCTGCCTGCCATTAACAACTCTGTTTATATGTCACTCATTCTAGAAAGTTGTCTCTGACCCTCTCTTTTTTCTTTACTCTTAGACTGAGTGCTGCTAGGCTGCTAACTGAAAAGTTGGTAGTTCAAATCCACCAATAGGTGAGAAGAAAAGCTTGGAAACCTATCACCAAAATGTCACAGTGATGGAAAACCCTATGCACAATTCTATTCTGACACACCTGGGGTTTCCATGAGTTGGAACTGACTTGACAGTAATTGTTTTATTATTATTGGAGTTTTTAAAGACAAGAATAGGTGCCCTTTCTCTTCTTATATTATGACACTCTACAATAACATTTCAGTTCTTACCATTTTTAATGTTTATTAAGAGATGAAAACATGTGCCAGATATTGAGCTAATGGTTAGGAATATACAAAGATGAAGACACAAACTCTTCTAAGAAGTACTTGGTCTACACTCTGATTGGGACCACAGGGGGTCTTGGGCAGAGAGGGAGAAAAATGTAGAACAAAATTCAAAATCACAAAAAGACAAGACTCATTGGTCTGAGAGAGACTGGTAGAACCCCCAAGCCTATGACCCTTAAATACCCTTCGAACTTGAAAATGAGCCCACCCTCAAGCATCACCTTTCAGCCAAACAACAGACAAACCTATAAAGAGAAAAATAACACTTGTGAGTTACGCACTCTTCAGAACAATTAAACATAGGAGACCAAAAGGGAAGCATTCACCCCTAAACAAAGCTTAGAAAATATGAAGGGCCAAGAAAGAAGGACAAAGGGACATGGGAACTCAGAGAGGAAGTGGAAAGAATGCTGTTACATTGAGGGAATTGCAACTAATGTTATATAATGAAATAGGCATAAATTGTTCAATGGAAAACTAATTTACTCTGTAAACTATCACCCAAACATCAATTAAAAAAAAAAGTACTTGGTCTAATACAGGTCCCTTTAACACCATGTGCTGTTTGTTTACATGCTTTTTTTCCCCTCATGAAACTATAAGAAACATTCATATTTTTGTCTCCACCTTTTTTTATATTATCTGCCACACTGTTCTGGTTACCTAGTACCTCTCTGACAGTAAATATACCACAAATGGATTGGCCTTAACAAACAGGAGTTTATTCTCTTATAGTTTGGGAGACTAGAAGTCCGAGTTCAAAGTGCCAGGCCCTAGGGGCTGGGTGAAATCCCCTCAACCTTTGACTTCAGCTCTGCCTCTTGCTCCCGGCCCAGTGAAGCTAGAGGCATCTCTTCACAGGCAGCTACTGGCTACTAAGGCTAACAAGCCCAAGGTTGACAAACAAAATGGCACAGTCCCGATGTTACCACACAGCAGGCCATTAATTCAAGTTCAATGTAAGTTCCAAGGACGGCAGAGCATGGCAGGCTGCTGAACAATGATATGGCTACATGCAGGGCTCAAGTGTGCCATAAGCTAAAGACCTTTCCCAAAGCTGCTTCTTATATACGGAAAGTAGCTACTCAGCTGCTTGTGGTAGATCCCACCATGGAGTTGATTGCCAGTCTCATTATGGGGAATAACTACATTCAGCTGCCCAGCCACTCAACCAGGCCCAGCCAAGTCGATAAACAAACATAGCCACCACACCACCTCTCCATGCACTCCTGCCCCCTGGGCAGCTGAATGAGCCCAAGCCCACAGGTCCAACTACTTGCTCAGGGAGGAATTCCTTACAACTAAAATAATAAAGGCCTAATATGCTTTACAAGTTGTAAGCCCCTGCTTCATTTTTTCAGTTTCCAGCTTCCAATCAATTGCATCCCAAGACCTAAGCTCACCACAGTTTCTGACTTAAGTCTGTGGCTGAAAATACACATATAACTTTAGTTCCACTGCTTAATAACACGTAGTAAAGACAAAGAAAAGTGTATTTCCAAAAAAAGTCCAAGGCAATATTTCTTCTTCCACATGCACTTCTAGAATCTTATCTTTTTCCCTCCAAATGTGGAGGCTATCTTCCTTCTTAACATTGGGCCAGCCTTTGTGGGTACTTTGATCAATAAAATGCAGCAGAAATAACTCTAAGTTTGGATAATAAAAGACTACACAACTTCTTCCTCACTTTCTCTGTATTATTATGTGCACCTTTGGAAGCAAGACACCATATTGTGATGGAGCCTATACCATATGGAGAGGTCATATAGGTTTCCCCAGCTGGCAACTCCAGGTAAGTTTCCAGGTAATAGTCAATATTAACTGCTAGACATATGAGTGAGCTAACTTTCAGATGAGTCTAGCCCTCAGCAAGTTAACAGTGAGTGGAATAGAAATGTGCTGTCCCCATTGAGCTCTACTGAAATTACAGACTCATCATGAGTGAACTCAAAGCTGTTATTGTTTTGGAGTGACTTTTATACAGCCATAGTAACTAGAATAAAGTATGGTACCCATTGGCTTAAGGCTGAGTGTTGAGTGTCTTTGTTGCTACTAAGTTGCAGCACTTTTCAGCTAACTTTTGTGCTAATATCACATAGTGGGAACCGGAAGAACCTGTGATGAGATTCCAGCTCTGCAACTTACAATCAGCCATGTGACCCCAGACTAATTACTTAACTTTATTATGAGAAGGGGGCTATTTCACCTACTTCCTTGAGTTGTTGTAGAAACTAACTGAGATAGAGTCTTTGAAGCACTAAATGTAAACTGGTAAATACTCCCTCAGGAATTAAGACATCTGACAAGCAGAGCTCAAAATTTTGGAAGCAGGAAGCAAAACTTTGAGGAGTGTGTTGTTAAAAGTAATGATGAGAGGTACCTCGCCTACTTTCATCCTTTGTTGTCTCTGTAGTAATTTGGTGATGGAATGAAAGGTACTATGCTCTAGTTATTGGAGATATATAACATATATATATATATATATTGCTTCATGATAGAGTTTTCATGTCCACATACAATTTTATAGTTTGTTGAGTTAGATATCACTCAGTTTATAAAGGACAGTTCATGTTCTGGGGCCATTTAATGTCTCATGGTCAGATATCCAGTCTCAAGCTGGTCCCTGTAGCAAGCAGGAGCCAGATATCTGTATTATTTCTTTTTGTTTTGAGGTGTGGTACATCAGCACAACTAGGTCCCAAAATCTTTCCTCCGTCCATGTCATTAAGGCCAACTGTACTTCAAGGAGGCTTCTCTTCCTGTTTTATTTTGAGTGTCTTCCTACCTGAGGAGCCATTTTCTGGCACTCTTTCAGACAATGCTCCACTGCTATTTATAAATTTTGTACTGACCACGGTTTTCAGAAGATTGCCAAATCCTCCTTCATAGTCTGGCTTAGTCTGGATGCATGATTGAAACCTGTCCACCATGTTTTTTTTAAAATCATATTTAAATACCACCATAATATTTAAATACCTAGTGGTATTTAAATATCCCTACCTACTCATAGCACAGTGCCTAAGGCACTTGACTGCTAACCAGTAGGCTAGAGGTTCAAACCCACCAGCCACTCCTCAGAAGGAAGATGGGACAATCTACTTCTCTAGTGATACTGCCTCAGAAACCCAGGGAGAGGTCGCTATGAGTCGGGGCCGACTCGACGGCACATAACAACAACAACAACAACATCTGCCACAGACTTCAGTTAAATGTTTACAGACAAAAAAGTATTTAATTGATCAGAATGCTTAACAAGTGCCAAGGGTTGTATTGATTTGCTTTTGTAAAAATATCACTTCTGGAACAGAAGCTATACTTGAAATCATCATCTGATTGAATTTATGATACTCTATACCCATTATATATAATTCATTTATCATTTGAACAGGACAAACAGTGCAGTTAAATGAGGATATGATAGGAATCATTACCCCTGCTACTCTTAAGATGATTAGAATTCAAACCCAAGTCTTACATATTCACATGAAAAATATCATTTTTCATTCTATTCAAATAGAAAACTGTTCCTGAGCAGTTCTGTTATTTAAGAAATTATTGGGCAATCCTATGGCTTCCAAACACCAGAAAAGCTGCTCAGCATCATTAGCCATCACAGATACGCATATGAAAATCACAATGAGATATCATTTCACTCCCACTGCTATTTATAAATAAATAATAATAATTAAAAGGAACAGAAAATAACAAATATTTACAAACATGTGAGGAAAATGGAACACTCATCTGTAACAGGTGGGTATGCAAAATGGTACAGCCATTGTGGAAAACAATGTGGTAGTATCAAAAAACTAAAAGTAGAATTACCATATGACCCAGAAACACTACTCCTAGGTATGTTGTGGTTGTTCTTAAGTGCTGTTGAATTATCACCAACTCATAGCAACCCCATGCACAGCAGAATGAAACACCTCCTAGTCCCACACCAGCTCCAATATCCCTGCTATAGTTGAGCCCATTGCAGCAGCCACTGTGTCAATCCATCTCATTGAGGGCTTCCCCTCCTT
>NW_006921824.1:3835517-3836154 GCF_000298275.1 Orycteropus afer afer | reverse complement strand
TTTTGGTTTTCTAACTCCAGGTCTTTGCACATTTCATTATAGTAATTGGCTTTGTCTGTTCAAGCTGCTCTTTGAAATCTGTTCAGCTCTTTTATATTGTCATTTCTTCCATTTGCTTTAGCTACTCTCAGCTCAAGGGCAAGTTTCAGAGTCTCTTCTGTCATCCATTTTATTCTTCTCTTATTTTCTCTCTTTTTAATGACCTCTTGCTTTCTTCATGGATGATATTCTTGATGTCATCCTACAATTCTTCTGGTTTTCTATCATTGTTATTCAGTGCATCAAATCTATTTTTTAGATGGTCTCTAAATTCTGGAGGGATATATTCAAGGTCATATTTTGGCTCTTGTGGACTTGTTTTAATTGTCTTCAACTTCAAGTTGAACTTGCGTATGAGTAATTGATGGTCTGTTCCACAATTAGCTCCTGGTCTTGTTTTAGCTGAAGATATTGAGCTTTTCCATTGCCTCTTGCCACAAATGTAATTAGTCTGATTCCTGTGTATTACATCTTTCAAAGTCCATGTGTATAGCCGCTGTTGGTGTTGTTGAAAAAGCATATTTGCAATGAACAAATTGTTGGTTTTGCAAAATTCTATCATGCCATCTCCAGCATTATTTGTCACCAAGGCCAAATT
>NW_006921824.1:3830741-3833892 GCF_000298275.1 Orycteropus afer afer | reverse complement strand
ATAAAAAGAAAAGAAAAGCAAATATATAGAGACCAAAGTTTATTAGTAATACTAGGGGTTAGAGGAGGGGGAAAAGGGTGCTTAACTGTAAAGGAAAAATAACATTGAATAAGAATAGAGTTGCACAGCCAATTATTGTAATTGCTGTCAATAAGTTGTGCATCTGTAAAAAGTTGAATTGGCAAAAGTTATGTGATAGATATTGCTTTGGTTCTCTAGTGCTGCTCTAACAGAAAATACCAAAAATGGGTTTTAACAAATGAAGATTTATTCTCTTGCAATTTAGGAAGTGTGGTAGTTAACTTTGTTTGTTAACTTGGCTGGGCCTGGTTGAGTGGCTGGACAGCTGGATGTAATATTCCCCATGATGAGACTGGTAATCAACTCCATGGTGGAATCTACTATGTGCAGCTGAATAGCTGCCTTAGGGACATGGTCTGCTTTCTGTATGTAAGGAATAGTCTCGGGGAATGGTCTCTAGTTTATGGCACACTTGAACCCTGCATGTAGCCATTGTTCAGCAGCCTGCCATGCTTTGCCGACCTTGGGACTTTCAATGCACTTGAATTAGTGGTCTGCCATGGGGTTTGGTAACATTGGGACTGTGCCTTTTTACTTGTCAACCTTGGGCTTGTCATTCTCAGGAGCCAGCAGCTGTCTGAATGAAGAAAAGTCTCTAGCTCCAGTGGGCCAGGAGCAGGAGTCAGAGCTGAAGCCCAAGGTTGAGGGGCTTTTACCCAGCCCCTAGAGCCTGACACTTTGCACTTGGACTTAAAGCCACCAAACTATAAGAGAATAAACTCCTTTTTTGTTCAAGCCATCCCATTTGTGGTATATAGTTGTCTGAGCAGTACTAGGTAATGAAAACAGGAGGCTAGAAGTCCACAATCAAAGTACCAGCTCTAGGGGCTGGGTGAAAACCCCTTGACCTTGGGTTTCAGCTCTGCCTCTTGCTCCTGGCTCACTAGAGCTGGAGGTGTCTCTTCACTCAGGCAGCTGCTGACTGCTGAAGTTGACAAACCCAAAGATGATAAGTAAGATGGCACAGTCCCAAAATTATCAAACCACATGGCAGGTCACTAATTCAAATCCATTAACTGTCCCAAGATCAGCAGACAGCAAGGCAGACTGCTGAATGACGACTTGGCTACATGAGGGATCCAAGCATGCCAAAAACTCGAGATCTTCTTCAAAGATTCTTCTTATGTACTGGAAGCAGATCACATCCCCAAGAAAACCACTCAAGTGCTCATTGCAGATTCCTCCACCAGTTAATTACTAATCTCATCAGGGGAATAATCACACCCCTCTGCCTAGTTACTCAAAACCAGGCCCAGCCAAGTTGACACACAATTTAACTACCACAGATATATTTACAACAATGACTGAACAACAACAAAAAAGTAGCTTCTGAGGTTGCTCATGTACAATCAAGCACCTCATGGGATTTAGTTCCTTGGTTTGGAGGCTTAGGGTCATAGCTGAATGGGACATTCCAGTTAATTGCCTGAATAATGTCTTTAATGTTTCTGTTCTACCTCATAGTTTGTTGCATAGTACCCGGGGTCTTAAAAGCTTGCAAGTGGCCATCTAGATGATCATAATTGGTACCCATTCACCTGGAACAAGAGAGGAAGAAAGAGATTCAGGAACAAGAGTATAACATAAAATGTGTGGCTACATGCCTTCATGGACAACTGCCTCCTTTCCCATGAGACCAGAACTGGGTGGGACCCAACTACCATTACTGAACATTTTGATCAAAGATTCCATAGACAATTCCTGATCAAAAGGAGGAAAACGCATAACAGAGTTTAAAATTCTCATGGACTCTAGACTTCCTGAAGCCATGGAGGGTGGATGAATACCTAAAACTATTTCCCTGAGATAATCTTTATACCTTAAACCAGAAATATCCCCTGAAGTCTTCTTAAAGTCAAATAATAGTTTAGCTGCACTAAACTATTGCTGTGAGCATTATGGTCTTTCAAGAACTATCAACATGGTATCAAAATGAGAACAGCGACTCAAAAGATTAGATAGTAACCTTAGGGGATAATGAGGTTATGTTAATAAGGGAAGAACAACTCAGAAAATGAAGATGAGAATGGTTGTAAAACTTGAAGAATGTAATCAGTGTCACTAAATTGTACATGTAGAAACAGTTGAATTTGGTTATATTTTGCAGTGTACATTCTCAACAACAAAAACAAAATAAATAAAATTTAGAAAAAAGAAACTACTGGTCAATCTTGCCCTTATGACATATATTGATAGCCTCTGAATTACCATCATTAGGGAATAGATACACACAAAATATATTTATTTATTTGTAATTTATTTCTTGTCCACTAATTAAAAATATCTTACCACTAAAGGGCATTTCACATATAAAATTCAACTAATATATCCAATAAGTGTTTAATTAATAGTGTAACAAGGGCGCTGATTTAATTTTTTTCTCCTTTCAACAATGTATTAAGCCAAATTTACTCTCATTTTTATTTCTCATTGGTTTCATTAACTTGTTGTAGTTGTGTTGTTATGTGCCATCGAGTCATCTCCAACTCATAGCAACCTTATGTACAACAGAACAAAACACTGCCTGGTCCTGTACAAGGCTCACAATCCCTACTATACCTGAGCCCATCATTGTAGCCACCGTGTCAATCCATCTTATTGAGGGCCTTCCCCTCTTTCATTGACCCTCCACTTTACCAAGCATGATATCCTTCTCCAAGGAATGGTCCCTTCTGAAAACATGACCAAAGTAGATTAGACAAAATCTGGAAATCCTTCCAAGGAGCATTCTGGGTGCACTTCCTCCAAGACAGATTTGTTAGTTCTTTTAGCAGTCCACAGTACTTTCAGCATTCTTAGCCAGCACCACAACTCAAGAGCATCATTCTTCTATCTTCCTTATTCATTGTCCATCTCTCACATGCATATGAGGCAATTGAAAATACTGTGGCTTGGGTTAGGTACTTCTTAGTCTTCAAGGAGATATCTTTGCTCTTCAGCACTTGAAAGAAGTCTTTTGCAACAGATTTTCCCAATGCAATATGTCTTTTGATGTCTTGACTGCTGCTTCCATTGGTGTTGATTGTAGAACCAAGTAATATGAAGTCTTTGTCAACTTCATTTTTTTCTC
>NW_006921824.1:3828992-3830169 GCF_000298275.1 Orycteropus afer afer | reverse complement strand
TCCACGTCCCCCTTGTGAATCCATCTTGCATTTCTGGAAGTTCTCTCTCAATATACTGCTGCAACCTTTTTTGAATTATCTTCAGTAAGATTTTATTTGTGTGTGATATCAAGGATATTGTTTAATAATTTCCACATTCTGTGGGATCACTTTTCTTTGGAAAGGGTACAAATATGGATCTCTTCCAGTTAGTTGGCTAGGTAGCTGTCTTCCAAATTTCTTAACATAGCCAAGTGAGTGCTTTAGGTGCAGCATCCATTTGTTGAAACATCTCTATGGGTATTTCATCAATTCTGGAGCCTTATTTTTCACCAATTCCCTTAGTGAAGCTTTGACTTCTTCAATACCATTGGTTCTTAATCATATGCCACCTCCTGAAATGAATGATAATCTACCAATTCTTTTTGGTATAGTGACTCTGTGTATTCCATCCATCTTCTTTTGATGTTTCCTGCATCATTCAATATTTTGCCCATGGAATCTTTCAGCATTGCAGTTAGAGGCTTAATTTTTTTCCTCAGTTCTTTCAGACTGAGACATACTGAACATTTTCTTCCCTTTGGGCTCTTTAACTCCAGGTCTTTAAACATTTCATTATAATAATTGAATTTGTCTTCTCAAGCTTCTCTTTGAAATCTTTTGTTCAGCTCTTTTATCCTGTTGATTCTTCCATTTGCTTTAGCTGCACTCCACTCAAGAGCAAGTTTCAGAGTCTCTTCTGACATCCACTTTGGTCTTTTCTTCTGTCCTGTCTTTTTAATGACCTTTTGCTTTCTTCATGGATGATATTCTTGATGTCATCACACAGTTCTTCTGGTTTGCAGTCATTGGTGTTCAATGCATCAAATCTATTCATTAGATGGTCTCTAAATTCAGGAGGTATATAATCAGGGTCATGTTTTGGCTCTTGATTTTGCATATGAGCAGTTGATGGTCTGCTCCACAATCAGCTCCTACCCTTGTTTTGGCTGAAGATACTGAGATTCTCCATCACCTGTTACCACAGATATAGTCAATCTGATTCCTGTGTATTTTATCTGGCAAATTCCATGTATATACTCACTGTTTGTGCTACTGAAAAAAAAACGTATTTGCAATGAACAAATAGTTGGTCTTGCAAAATTCTATCATGTGATTGCCAGTTCCATTTCTATCACCAAGGCCATCTTTTCCAACC
>NW_006921824.1:3823468-3828502 GCF_000298275.1 Orycteropus afer afer | reverse complement strand
AGAAGGGAGCTCTTTCCTAGTCATTTTGAGTGCCTTCCCACTTGAGGGGCTCATCTTCTGACACTATATCAGATAATGTTTCAGGGCTATTTTCCAGTAACATATCAGTCAGTGTTTCACCAATATTCATAAGGTTTTCACTGGCCAATTCTCTGAGATGTGGATGGCCTCTTCTTTCTTCTGAGTCTGTCTGAGTCTAGAAGCTTGGCTGAAATCTGTCCACCATTGGTTACCCCATTGGCACCTGAAATACTGGTGGCATAGCCTCCAGCTTCACAGCAACACACAAGCCACCATTGGATGACCAACTGACAGATGAGTTCATCTCCTTTAACTGTTCCAAACTCCTCCACTCCCACATCCTAGCCTTCCCTACCTCTTCCGGCCCTCCAGAAAAAAAAAAAAAAAAAACTTAATTTACTTGATGTGACTATTCCAGAACAGGCAATTAATTGACCTTACAGGAGCCCATACTTGAACTGGAGCATGATATCTTAATGAAATTAGTTTTTGGCAAGTGACAAAATGTTTCCCACCTTTATAGATAGATGGATGGATGAATAGATAGGTAGGTAGATAGATGAGAGATAGATTTTTAAAAAAATAATAATCCATTGCCAAGAAGTTGATTCCAGCTCATAGTGACAAAAGCTGTAAATCTGTACAGAAACAGATTGTCTCATCTTTCTCCCATGGAGTGGCTGATGGGTTCCAACTGCTGACCTCTTGGTTCACAGCCCAGTGCTTTAACCACAGCACCACCAGAGTTCATGGATGGATGAATGGATTAATATGATATGATAAGATCCAACAGAGTCATGAACAAGATTACCCCCAGCACCTCTCCAATTTTGTAAGGTTAACGGAAACTCTCAACATTATTTTCTTTCCCACAATCCAAGAGACTCAAAGGTGAAAATTCTGCAGCATTCTCTCTTTTGTTCTGATTAGTTTCTTATTCTTTTGAACAGTCAGTCAGATCTGTTGTGGACCAAGACTGAATGGAATCTATATTTCCTTAAGATTAAAATATTTGGTCATTTCCACATAAGATTTCTGATATATTCTAGAACAGTCATTATAATAAACATTTGTACAAGCTTAATATTTTACATATTATTAGTTTAATAACCCTGAGCAGAACTAACTGCATTGCTCATTTTAAAATCAACTCAAATTTCTACTCATCTTATTCATGGCTGATCAGGCATTTACATTAATTTATTTTCCAGGCTATTTGATATGCCAGCAAAATATTTCAAATTTAACTCAAATTAAATGTTATTTCTGTTGTTGTGGCACTGTAATGTTTTAGCTAAATTATCAAGTCTAGCTAGAAAATATATTGCTAAAAGTTTAATTGTAAGAATTATCTTATATAATATATTTCATTTTAGCATATTTTGTTGAAGTTTCATGAAATCATAGTTCCTAAAAATTATAATTTAAGTTTTGGTTTAAGATGAAACAATACATGTTATTGTAAAACATGAACTTTAAGTATTTCAACTCCTGGAAATTTTGAATCTCGTGCTTTCCCAAATCAATTCCATGTATACCAGTAAAAATAGCAGTTGAGAATGCTACATTTTGCTTTTCTTTGTATGGAAAATAAAATTTGTGCCCCTGGAGAAAAAAATGATCTCAAGGAAACAGATCAGGATAGTTCAGATGGATTTTCAGAAAAAAATAAAGAAAAGAATAACATTAAATTTTTTTTTTCTGATTCAATGTAATTGAAATGGGAATCTTCAATTCTGCATTAATTGTCTTTCATCAGAAAAAGAAAAACACCTCACTGTCATTGAGTCAGATCTGACTCATAGTGACTCCTCCTTGAGTTTCTGAGGTGATATCACTACAGAAGTAGATTACTCCAAATTGTCTTTCATCGAGGTTAAAAAAACCAAACTGACTGCCATCGAGTCAATTCTGTCTCATAGTGACCCCATTTGGTTTTCGAGGCTAAAAATCTTTACAGAAGCAGACTCCTTCATCTTTCTTCTGCAGAGCAGCTGGTGGTTCAAACCACCAGCCTTTTGATTAAGGCAAATGCCTTAACCACCACACCACCAGAGATTATATAACTCAGAAAAAAAAAACAAACAAAAACCTGAAGCTCCTGTGGTATAGTGCTTAAGGCATTTGACTGCTAATCAGAAGGTTAGCATTCACCATGAGAGGTTATATAGTGTGAAATATATATACTCATACTAGAGCATATTTCTCCCATCCTTCACAATACAGTACATCATAGAATTTTTATATCTTCATCAATCAAATTTATTAAAAATGTCCTATTCAGTTCAAAATTTTATATTTCATATTACTAGTGAGGCTAATAATTTTTGAAGTTATAAGATAATTTCTACATAGTTTCTTCTAATAATTTTGTTGTTTCAGTTTTATATAAGATATGCAACTATTAATGTATTTGATCCATTTGATTTTTATCCTATTTAAACATAGAAATTTATCCAAGTGAAACATAAAAATTATAGATATAGCTTCTTTTGTTTCCTCTTTGTTATCCAGTTGTCCCAACCCCAATTATAAATATGTCCATTCTAATCCTGGGCATGAGAAGGAGAAGAAAGGTAATTTCAGAGCTGAGCTTGCATTATGGAGATTTGTCCAAGAGTAGATAGCTAGTGAAAGAGAGAAGAAAGAGTATGATGACTAGCTACTATAATGGGCCTCATTTTAGCTCCCTTAGGAAATCACATGTGCACTGTGCTTTAAAGGAAAAGAGGTTCCTGCCTCTTTCTCTAGTCAGAATTTTTATTTTAAAGAATGTGCTGTATTCTGTTGAAGCACCAATTCTGGTGTCTTTACTGAAGAATTAGTAAAGACACTGATATTTTTGTAGGATCCTGGCATTAAGTCTCCTCAAGCATCCCAAAGTTAAAAAGAATTAAAGGAGAAGAGGACCTAGTAGGTTAGACAGATACACTATCTAGACCTTCTACAACAAAAATTCAAGAAAACAAAAGAAACAGTTAACAATGACAATCTTGGATTCCAGAGCTTCAAAGGAAAGAATAAAGAAGTAGATCAAACACTGTTTGGAAGAGGAAACTGAACAAAAACAGTAAACAAGGGGTAGTAATGTACCAACCAGCACAGTGATTCATCAAAGTGGCAGGGTACAAGGTCAACATAGACAAATCAGTCAGACTCTCTACACTAATAAAGATCTATGAAAAGGATATCATGAAAATGATACCATTTACAATAATGACCCAAAAGGTGTAGTACTTAGGAACAAATCTAAGCAGAGACAAAAAAAAAAAAAACCTATACAAAGCACTACTATAAGAAACCAAAACACACATATATAAATGGAAGGATATACCATGTTCATGGATAGGAAGGCTTAACATTGTGAAATGAAAAAGCTGACTACAGGTATAATGAAACCCTGATCCAAATTCCATCATCATTCTTTAAAACTATGGGAAAAAATAATCACTAACTATATATGAAGAGGACAACAACTCAGATAAGTAAAGCACTATTGAATAAGAACAAAGCAGGAAGCTTCACACTACCTGATCTCAGAACCTATTATACATCCACAGTAGTCAAAACTGGTATTGGTACAAAGACAGACACATAAACTAACAGAATAGAATTGAGAACCCAGAAGTAAATCCATCTACCTATGGACAGCTGATCTTTGATAAAAGGCCAACACCAATTAAATGAGAATAAGTTAATCTCTTTAACAAATGGTACTGGAAAAAGATGATATTACTTTGCAGAAAAATGAAATGGATTCATATCTCTCACCATATACAAAACTAACTCAAGATGAATCAAAGACCTAAACATAAAACCTAAAACCATGAAGATCATCAAAGACAAAATTGGGGAAAACTTAGGAGCCCTAATACATGGCATAAATACACTATCAATCTTAACTAAAAGTTATGATTGGAGAAAACGTTATGACTGCAAAAGACAAACTAGATGACTGGGACGTCCAAAAAATTAAACATTTATGTGCATCAAAAGACTTCACTAAAAGAGTAAAAAGAGAAATCACAGACTGGGAAAAAAATGTTGCAATGGCATATTAGACAAAGAACTAATCCTTAATATTTATAGAAATCTTCAACAACAAAAGGACAAACAATACAACTAAAAAATGGGCAGAAGACATTTGCTCAGTGCAGATTTACCCAGTGAAACATAGCTTCTGTTTTCTTGACTGTGCTTCCATTGCCATTGATTGTGGATACAAGTAAAACAAAATCCCTGACAACTTCAATCTTTTCTCCATTTATCATGATGTTGCTTATTGGTCCAGTTGTGTGCTGAAAGTGAAGAAGACACTTTATCAAAGAAGACATTTAGGTAGCTAGCAAACACATGAAGAAATGCTTGTGATCATTAGTTTTTAGAGAGATGCAAATCGAAAGAACAATGAGATACCATCTTATCTCCACTTTAATAGCAAAGTTCAAAAACAGATAACAAGACATGCTGGTGAGGATGTGGATAGATTGTAACCCTTATACTCTCCTGGTGGGATTGTGAAAAGGTACAACCACTGTCGAAAACAGTATGGCACTTCTTTAAAAAGTTAGAAATAGAAATACCATTGTTGTTGGTGGTGGTATGTGCCATTGAGTCAGCTTCAACTCATAGCAACCCTACTTAGAAAAGAACAAAACACTGCCCAGTCCTGTGCCATCCTCACAATCTCTGCTATGTTTCAGCCTATCATTGCAGGTACTATGTCAATCCATCTCATTGAAGGGCTTCCCCTTTTCACAGACCCTCTGCTTTACCAAACATGGTATACTTCTCCTAGGACTAGTCGCTTCTGAAAACATGACTAAAGTAAGTGAGGTAAAGTCTGGTCATTCTCGTTTCTAAGGAGTATTCTGGCTGTACTTCTTCCAAGATAGATTTTTTCAATCTTCTAGCAGCTTGTAGTATTTGCAATGTTCTTTACCAATATCATGATTCAAATGCATCAGTTCTTCTGCTGTCTTCCTTATTCATTGTCCAGCTTTTGCGTGCTTA
>NW_006921824.1:3803179-3809693 GCF_000298275.1 Orycteropus afer afer | reverse complement strand
TGAGTCCTTTATTTATTTATTTATTTCACTTATCGTACTACCTAGGATCTCATGTATGATGGTGAATAGATTTGGTAAGAGGAACAATATTTTTGTTATTCCCAATCTTAAGAGGGGATGGGATTAGTTTGTCTTCAGTAAATATAAAGTTGTATATTTCACACAAATGCTCTTTATCAAGTTGAGGGAAGTTCCTTTTATTACTAAGGTGGTGAAAGTATGGGTTTGAATTTTTGAAATACTATTTTTATATCTATTAAGTTGATAATATTTTTCTTCTACTTTATTAATATAGAAGGATATTGCTGGTGTAGTGCCTAAGGCATTTGACTTCAAACCCACCAGCCACTCCTCAGAAGGAAGACTGGACAATCTACTTCCATAGTGATACTGCCTCAGAAACACAAGAAGGGGTTGCTGTGAGCTGGAACCGACTTGATGACAGTGAGTTTTTTAGTATTTTTTTATTAATATGGTGAATTACATTGATTGAACATTGAATGTTAAGGCCATCCTGCATTCCTGATACATATCCTACTTGATCATAATGTATTATCTTTTTTATATTGTACTATCTTCATTTTGTTAATGTTTTCTGAAGGATTTTTGCATCTATATCTATAAGTGATATGTGTATATTTTTTCTTTTTATATATTTATCATGCATCTGTGTTTCTAAGGTATCTCTGTATTTTTTTTTCTTTTTATGTCTTTGCTTTCTGTATCAAGTTAATGCTTACCTCAATAAATTTGCTAAATTTTTCCCTCACACCTCTATTTGATGAGTTGACATAAGTTGGTATTATAAATGTTAGATAGAATTCAACAATAAAAACATGTGGGTTTAGAATTTTCTTGTGGGAAATTTTAACATAGTTTCTCTTACTTTGAATTCTCTTTCTTTATATCTATCAAGTTGATAATATTTTTCTTCTACTTTATTAATATAGGACGATATTGGTGGTGTAGTACCGAAGGCATTTGACTTCAAACTACAAATGTTGATGTATTCAACATCACACATGGGATCCTAGATAGTACAATAAATTCAATTTGCCTAACAGGTATGGGAGTACTCATATATTTATGGTGCCAATTTTAAAAATTGAGTCTTTTGAGGAGTATGTCAATTTTATCTAAACTGAAAAACTGGTCAGATTTGAATAAAGAAATTCCCTTATTATCATTTTAATATCTATAGGATCTGTAATGATGTCCATTATTCCATCATGGTATTGGTAATTGTTGTCTTCTCTCTTTCCCTATTTGTTTTTAATGAGTCTAGCTAGAGACTTATCAATTTTATCGATCATTTTTAAAAACATCTTTTGATTTTATTTATTTATTTTTCTTTATTATTATTTTTTTCAACAAGAACCAAAGTTTATTAAAGAGAAAGGAGAGGGGTCAGGCTCATGAATGAGAGAAGCAGGTGAGGTGGTGGCATAGTGTGCAAGGCATTTGACTGCTAACCAGAAGGCTGGGGGTTCAAATCCACCAGCCACTCCTGGAAAGGAAGGTTGGGCAATTTACTTCATAGTGGTACCACATTGAAATCCTGAGGAGGGTTCACTATGACTCGGGTTCGACTCAACAGCAGTGTGTTTGGTTTCATTTGGTTTTAGCCTCCAGTATCTCCTGGTTTTATTTATTTATTGATCTTATCTATTTATCTCTTTCTAAGCCATTGCTTTTACTTTTATTTTACTATTACATCACTTCTATTTACTTCTGCAAAGATTTATATTCTTGGAAACCCTGTATGGAAGGTCTACTCTATCGTATAGGGTCTCTGTGAGTCAGAACCAATTCAATGGCAGTGAGCTTAGTTTTTGGTTTAGCTGTCTCCCACCAATTTTTATTTGATATATTTCAAGGTATGCTCAGAAAGATTTGAAAAGGTAGTCTTAACATTAAAAAAAAAAAGTCATTCTTTTAAAAATATTTTCAATTGCCTATGATTTCCTATTTGATCCATAGGTTATTTAGAAATTTGTTGTTTATTTGTCCAATTATTACTAGGTTTTCCTAAAACCTATCGCTATTTATTTATAATTTAAATCTTTTATGACAAGAGTACATACTCTGTATTATTCAATAATGTCTCTTGTCTTATAGCTTGGCAAAACAGTCTATAATGGTAATTTTTTTTCTTGTGCACATGAAAAGATTGTGTATTTTATAGGTACTAGGTGGACTTTCCCTCAAGTATCATTAAGTTCAAGTTGGTTTATAGTGTTATATCAGAAAACAATTTTTAGAAAAGAATTTTAGAATTTTAAATATCAGTAAAGTAAAAAATTCAACAGATGGGATGAAAAATATAGATTTACTGCTCTGGGATTTATCCCAACATTCTAATTTATGCCAGCCATGTTGTAAATATGACAAAATGGTCCTAGCAAGAAAGAGGTTAAATAGACAGCTTGGTTCAGTGTAAATTTATTACAATCTTTATTCCTGTGAAAATAACCCAAAACTCCTTTATCATCCAATGTGCATTTTGGCAACATATTACAGTACATGATGAATATCTAGGTTTTCTTTCTAAATCCATATTCATTCTCCAAGCTATTTCTAATTCCATTGTGCAAATTAGAAGAGAGAAGACTTCCAGATTTAATTTAGACCAAGAAAGTATTAAAAACTATCTAATAAATGTAAAGATAAGGGAATTAAAATTCAACCTTATCTTGATCTGTTTTGCAACATGATGAATTAGTAGTTTGAACTAAGTTTTTATTTGACTGTGCTTTTAGTTATAATATTTCAGAGTGAAACTGAATAGCAGAGTTCAAACTTTTGCTTGTATATAATGCAGTAATAAAATTAGAGTCAATTCATTAATAAATAAGTGTTCAGAGAATGACAAATGAAGAAATAGAGAAATGTGATTGCTTGGGCCAGCTTACTAAGCATGGAGAGTTTGCGTTCATAAACTTAAAATACACAAAACAATGAAGGATAACACCAGGCCAATGTTTACACTAAATCAAACTAGTTGTACCACTATATACTATAGACAGAAGTTAATAAACTAAACTGCGCTTTGTTTCTTTAAGATCATTAGTATAAGAATGCCTATCATGCTAAGTCTGGCTGAGGCACTTCTAATGAATCAAAGTAATGATTCTAAGTCATCAAAAGGTCTCAGGTAATAATCATTAGCATCTAACATTTTATGTATCCAAGATACTTTGTGGTCAACATTTTTTTTTCTTCAAATCACCATTAAAGGCATTACTGTGTCTCAGTCCAATCTCAGTTATTGCTGGTCCCTCAAGTAGAAAGAGGTTATTTTCTACAAGTTTGTTTACAAATCAAGGGATTTAAAATCAGAAACAATGTTTGAAATGGTAGCTTTATTAAAGAATTTTATCACCATCATTATGAAAAAATTATGGTGGCATACTACCAATATTATTTTCTGTCTCTTTGGAGTGTTCAAGACTCTAGTGTCCTTTTATTTACCAGATCCTATTCTAGACAGAATCTGATGACAACTTTTATGTTAGTAGTCAAGCACAAACCATGACTATAGAGGTAGAGTCCTTTTGACTCCTTACTTTTAGTTGATCCCAATTGTAAAGTTATTTTTATTTTAAATTCTGTTTTACATACCAACAATGAAACTTCAAGTATCAGTCATCAGGTCTAATATATATCTGGTTAGCAAAAACTTCTTATGTAATTTTTTTTTAATGTGCACATACATATTTATAATGCCATCAATTAAAATAAAGTTGCCTTCTGACTTTAATTTCATGGAAAAGGGATGTTGAAATATATGATCCATGGAGGTAGAAGTTCTTGGACAGGTAGCTTGTGGGGGAAATATTTTCAGGAAGAGAAATAAGATAGACGGAACCTTTATCATAGAAAAGCATGTTGTTTAGTTGAATATGCTGACTATTAGTCAAATGCTATAATACAATATAAGAAAATATCAAGCAATATCCTTATAATTTATGATTTTAATAAGAACAGAATTTGACCTGGATTGTAACTATATGTTTATATTATAAATCTCTACTGCCTACAGAATAAGAGGAAATGAACATAAATTGGAGCCAGTGTGTAAAGTTAGTAAAGTTTTATTTTTCTGTTTTTCACTTTTTTTTAACAAAATAAATAGCAATAGATATGATTTTAATATGAAATTGGAAAACACTGTCTCACAGTCACTTTCTATCTTCTTTAAGATTTTTTTAAAAAAACTTATCACAGAGTAGTATGTTACAGAGTAGAATTCTCCATGGAGTTTTCTTGGTTCTAATCATTGTGGAAGCTGACTGCAAGTCACTTTTTTTTTTCATGGCTGTTAGGTAGGTTTAAACTAGCAACTTTTATGTTAGTAGTCAAGCACAAACCATGACGATGGAAGCGGAGAAAAGATGGTGTCCTGTTAATATATACCATCCAATCCCTCTACAACAGTGACCAGGTGAAACAGATTCAAATAATGATCCTGGAATTCTGGGCCCCTAGTGAAAAGATAAAGAATTAGATTAGAGTGCAGATTAGATAGAGAGATGGAACAAGATCAGCTATCAGGGAAAGAAAAGAAGATGGGACTGGCTGAAGGGTAGCCATTTTAAACTCAGAGGCATCAGCTACATCAGACATGGACAAGAGGGGGGGGAAACTCATGGAATCCACACAGCAATAAAGACAGTATTGATGCACCAGGAGGAATTTAAGGTGAGTCAAAGTCATATGGGAGGTGGGAGAGGAACATGCAGAGAGGTGGGTTAGACTTACAGTTGCACAAGCAGCCTCAGAATAAAGAATTCATCACTAGTAAACCAAACTGGACACACTGTTATTGAATCAATTATTACTTGTAGCAACCCTTTTGTGAGTGAACTGGAAATGCCTCCTGCAGTTTCCATGGTTGTGGATCTTTGCAGAAATGGGCTGCCTCCTTGCTCTCCTGTGGGGTGGCTGGTGTGTGGCTTTTGATTGACAGCTGAACTCTTTAACTACTATGCCACAGTTCTTTTAGGCTAAGGACCTATGCAAGGGGAAAAGCCTGTGTAAGCACAGTTAAAGAAGCCAAGCTTAGACAATCTCCGACTTGATTGAATCTGGACAAAAACTGAGTAAATAGCTGCCTAATATAATTACAACATTTTCAAATGGAGAGGAAATCAGGATGATATCAATATAAAACAGACGTTCTAAACTTAGGTCATAAGATCTACTACAAGGTAATCACGAAGAAAATTAAGATAAGCCTTCTAATCAAAATAAGAAAGAAGAAAATCACAAAAGACCTAGTAAATACAAAATCAACAATAATGAAGGAAAGGGAAATCAACACAGAAAAAATATTCAGAACAAAGAAATCATCAACACCATGACAAAAACCACAAAGGAATGATGGCAATACATTCATACTTATTATTAATTACATTGAACGTGAATGGATTAAAGGAACCAGTCAAGAGAAAGAATGGCAGATTGGATAAGAAGATCCATCAATATATTGCCTATAAGAAATCTGTTTAGACACAAAGATAAAAATAGATTAAAACTCAAGTGGTATAAAAAAATATATAACAAGCTAATGGCAACCAAAAGAGCAGAAATGGCAATATAATTTCTGATAAAATATATTTTAAGGTGAAAACCAGCATAAGGGACAAAAAAGGCATTATATGATTATAAAAGTGTCAATTGACCAAGAGGACATAACTACAATAAATACTTATGTACCAAATGAAAGACTTCCAAAATATATAAAGCAAACATTAACTGAATGGAAAGGAGAAACAGGTGATTCTACAACAGTAGTGAAAAAAAGAAAAGAAACTCACTGCCGTGAAGTCAGTTCTCACTCATAGTGATCCCTCCTTGGGTTTCTGAGGCAGTATCTCTACAGAAGTAGATTGCCCAGTTTTCCTTCTGAGGAGTGGCTGGTGGGGTTGAACTGCCAGCTTTCTGGTTAGCAGTCAAATGCCTTAGGCACTAACATATGACTTTTAGTGAAGGATATAACAATTAGGGGAAAAAATTCAACAAAAATACAGAAGATATCCGCAGTACAATCAATCAACTTGACCTCGTAGACATATAAAGAATACTTCACTCAAGAAAAACACAATACACATTATTTTTCACTCCATATTGATCATTCTCCAGAATGTACCATATATTAGAACCAAATAAGCCTCAATAAATTTAAAAACATCAAAATACTACAAAGCATCTTTTCAGATCATAACAGTATAAAATTAGAAAGCAATACTAGGAAGACAAGGGGAAAAAACAAATAATGAATAACACACTTCTCAAGAATTACTGAAAAACAGAAGAAATAAAGTGTGAAATTAAAAAAAAAAATCTAGAAACAAACAAGAATGAAAACACAACATATAAAAATCTTTGGGACACAGAGAAAGCAATACTCACAGGTCAATTTATAGCAATAAATGCACACATCAAAAAAGAGGAAAAGAACCAAAATCAACATCTTACCCCAATAACTCCAACAATTAGAAAAAGAGCAACA
>NW_006921824.1:3777668-3802343 GCF_000298275.1 Orycteropus afer afer | reverse complement strand
AAAAAAAAAAAAGAAAACACTCAGCAAAAATAGAAATAAAAAGGGAAAACTTTCAACATAATGAAGGCCATGTATGCAAAAGCAACAGCTGACATTATTCTCAATGGAGAGAATCAAAACATTCCCATTGCGCAAAGGAACTTGACAATGACTTCCTCTATCACCATCTCTATTTAACATTGCATTAGAAGTCTTAGCCAGGCTAACAAGGCAAAGAGAAATAAACGGTATCCAAATTGGCCACAAAGAAATAAATCTATTTGTATTTTCATATGGCATGACCCTATATGTAGAAAAACCAAGAGACTCAGCAAGAAAACTACTGGAACTAATTGAAAGATTCAACAAAGTGGCTGGATACAAGATCAATATACAAAATATGTTGGATCCCTTTACTTAAACAAAGAGATCTCTGAAAGGAACTAAGGAAAACAATATAACTTACAATCACTACCAGAAAGATAAAATACTTAAGATAAATGTTACCAGGGACACAAAAGACCTACACAAGACAAACTACAGAACACTGCCATAAGAAACTATAAGAGACCTACATAATTGGAAGAAAATGAGATGCTCCTGGATAAACCAAAACCAAATGCACTGCCCTAGAGTCAGATCTAACTCATAGCAACCCCTCCTTGGGTTTCCAAAGTGGTATCATTACAGAAGTAGATTGCCCAATCTTCCTTCTGAGGAGTAGCTGGTGGGTTTAAACTTCCAGACTTCTGGTTAGCAGTCAACTGCCTTAGGCACTTTGCCACTAGAGCTCCCACTCATGGATAGGAAGACTGAATATTATGAAGCTATCAATACTACCCAAGCAATCTATATATTCAATGCAATACCAATCCAAAATCCATCAACATTCTCTAAGACATAGAAAAACCAGTAACTAAAGAGGCACTCTGGTAGCATAGTGCCTAAGGCACTTGACTGCTAACCAGAAGGCTGGTGGTTCAAGCCCACCAGCCACTCCTTGGAAGGAAGGTTGGGCAATCTACTTCCGTAGTGATACCACTTCAGAAACCCAAAGGGGGTTGCTATGAGTTGGGTCCGACTCGACGGCACATAACAACAAGGAGAGCTTAGACAAGCAAAGCATTACTGAAGAAGAAAAACAAAGTAGGAGGTCTCACACTCATGATTTCAAAACCTACTCTATAGTCACAGGGGAGCTCTGGTAGTGTAGTGCCTAAGGCACTTGACTGCTAACCAGAAGGCTGGCAGTTCAAACCCATCAGCCAGTCCATGGAAGGACAACTGGGCAATCTACTTCCATAGTGATACTGCCTCAGAAACCCAAGGAGAGGTCACCATGAGTCCGGTCTGACTGCACATAACAACAACAACATAGTCACAGTACTCAGAACAGCCTAATGTTGGTATAGTGATAGATACATAGACCAATGGAAACAGAATTAAGAATCTAGAAATAGTGGCTTTGTCTGCTCAAGCTGCTTTTTGAAATCTTTTGTTCAGCACTTTTATCTTGTCATATCTTCCATTTGCTTTAGCTACTCTCCATTCAAGAGCAAGTTTCAGAGCCTCTTCTTAAATCCATTTCTTTTTTTCTTATTTTCACGTCTTTTTAGTGACCTCTTGTTTTATTCATAGATGATGTTCTTCATCAATGATGTTTGCTCATAGATGATGTTCTTGATGTCATCCTGCAATTCTTCTGGTTTTCGGTCATTTGTGCTCGATGCATCAAATCTATTCTTTAGATGGTCTCTAAATTCAGGAGGGATATATTCAAGGTCATATTTTGGCTCTTGTACACTTGTTTTAATTATCTTCAACTTCAACTTGAACTGGCATATGAGTTGAGGGTCTGTTCCACAGTCAGCTCGTGACCTGGTTTTGGCTGAAGATATTGAGCTTTTCCATTGCCTCTTGCCACAGATGTAGTCAATCTGATTCCTGTGTATTCCATCTGGTGAAGTCCATGTGTATAGCCACCATTTATGTTGTTGAAAAAATGTATTTGCAATGAATAAGTCGTTGGTCTTGCAAAATTCTATCATGCGATATCCAGTGTTATTTCTGTCACCAAGGCCAAATTTTCCAATTACCAGTGATTCTTTTTTGTTTCCAACTTTTGCATTCCAGTCACCAGTGATAATTAATACATCTTATTTGCATGTTTTGTCAATTTTAGACTGTAGAAGTTGATAAAAATCTTCAATTTCCTCATCTTTGGCTTTGGTGTTTGGTGTATAAGTTTGGATAATAGTCTTATTAACCACTTCTTCTTTGTATGCATATGAATATTATCCTATCACTGACAGCATTGTACTTCAGGACAGATCTTGAAACATCCCTTGTGATGATGAATGCCACACCATTCTTCCTCAAATTGTCATTCCTGGTATAGGATATCATATGTCTGATCATTTGTCTGATTCAAAATGGCCAAAACCAGTCCATTTTAGCTCACTAATACCTAGGATATCAATTTTCATACATTCCATTTCATTTTTGACAACTTCCAAATTTCCTAGATTTATACTGCATACATTCCATGTTTCTATTATTAATGAATGTTTGCAGCTGTTTCTCCTCAATTTGATTCATGCCACATCAGCAATTAGAGGTCTCGAAAGCTTTACTTCATCCATGTCAATAAGGTTGGTCCTACTCTGATGATGGAGCTCTTTCCTAGCCGTATTTTGAAAGCCTTCTAACCTCAGGGGCTTGTTCTCCTGGAGTGTATTGGATAATGTTTCTGGGCTATTCATAAAGTTGTGCAGTAATATATCAGACAGTTTTTCTCTGCTATTCATTAGGTTTCCCCTGGTAAATTCTTTGAGAAGTGTATGGGTTCTTCCTTCTTCCTAGTCTGTCTTAGTCTGTAGGCTGCATTGAAACCTGCACACTATGTGCAACCCTGCTGGCATTTGAAACACCAGTGGCACAGCCTCAAGCCTCACAGCAACATGCAAGCCACAATAGTTTGATAAACTGACAGACAAGTTTGTCTCACTTAGCTGTTTGAAACTTCTCCACCCTCCCCTTACCTGGATCCCTGGCTGCTGCTCTGCTCTGTCATTCCCTTAACTTCTCTTTCCCCAACTTTCCTGGCTGGTGGGGTGGGCCTGGGTCCCTCCCCTTACCTAGATCCCTGGCTGCTGCCTTGCTCTGTCATCCCTTTGGCTTCTCTTTCCCCTGTTTCCTGGCTGGTGGGGGTGGGGCTTTGGTCCCTCTCCTTACTTACATCCCTGGCTATCAATCTGAAATTTGAAAATCAAATTTGAATTGATTAATTGATCTCAGGATATGAAAATTAAGGATTAAAATAATCAAAATAATTTTGAAATAGAAGAGCAAATTTGATTTAATCCTTCCCATAAGTCTAGTTAAGTATTGAATTGCCATAATAGTAGACATATATTTCAATCAAAGAAGATAATACAGAAATAGACATCAAATCAAACTCATAGCAACCCCTCCTTGGGTTTCCAAGGTGATGTCTCTATGAAAGTAGATTGCCCAGTCTTCCTTCTGAGGAGTGGCTGGTGGTTTAGAACTGCCAGCTTTCTGGTTAGCAGTCAATGCCTTAGGCAGTACACCACCAGAGTTCCCATAGACAGACATAGACATGGTCAATGGGTTCTTGAAAAATATACACATTCATGTAAATCAATCAGTAATATATATTTTCTACCAAAATATTTTGAATAAATATCTGTATAAAAAATTATTCTCAGCTCTTTCCTTATACCAAGCAAAGATTAATGTGAAATAGATTATGCACATAAATATAAAGCCTAAGAGTATAATATCTTTGAAACAAATAGAAAATTGTAGTGAAAAAAAAAATAGAAAAAATGTAAATTGAATTAATCTATTTAAAATGTCCTCTTTAAAAGTACCATTGGACATTTGGATCATATCAGCTATAGGACACAATAGCCCTCAAGACCAGAACTAGATGGTGTTCCACTACCAATGCCAACCACTCAGGAAAGGATCACATCTGGAGATCCTGGATAGAGTGGGAGGAAAAATGTGGAACAAAATCCAAAAGCTCAATAATGACCAGAATTATTGGTGAGAGGAAGTCTGATGAGAGCCCCAATACTATGCCCCTGGAATACATTCTGCAGCTGGAATAAAATTCTCCCTCAGGGGCTGGCTTTCACCCCAATGGTTAACAAGATGGACATACAGACCACTCAATCCAGGATGACACACCCACATACTCTATAGTAATACATCCCTTAGAGCAATGGACCACAGGGCACCAGTGTACCAATATTCAGGTTGAGGAAATGCAGGACAAATTGTTGTTGTTGTTGTTGTTATGTGCCGTCGAGTTGGCCCCGACTCATAGCGACCCCTCCTTGGGTTTCCAAGGCAGTATCACTACGGAAGTAGGATTGCCCAACCTTCCTTCCGAGGAGTGGCCGGTGGGTTTGAACCGCCAGCCCTCTGTTTAGCAGTCAAGTGCTTTAGCCACTATGCTACCAGAGCTCCTTTCAAATAGGAGTGCATAAATACGAAGGGCACAGGGGGAGGGCTACAGGGTAGGGAGGGGAGGAGATTGGATTAGGGTTGGACACAGTAAATGAGGAGTGAAATTAAATGTACATGTAATGTGGAATGTAAAACAAGCTTTTAAAATAAAAAAATTAAATTAAAAATTTAAAAAAAAAAGTACCATTAAAAAACTCACTGCCATCAAGTTGAGTCCAACTCATAGCAACCCCCTTTGGGTTTCCAAGGCAGTAAATCTTTACAGAAGTAGATTGCCCAGTCTTCCTTCCGTGGAGTAGTTGGTGGGTTTGAACCACCAACCTTCTGGTTAGCAGTTAAATGCTGTAGGCCCCGCATAAAGAAAAGAAAAGTAAAGCCACAAAATAGGAGAAAATATTCATAATCCTTATTTCTTACACTGGAATACTTACCAAAATATATAAGGAATTCATATATAATAATGCTTAAATCAATTTTTAAAATAGGCATAAAATTTTAACAAACAGATCACAAATGAAGACAAATGATTGGCCATTAATCACAGAAAAAGATGCCGAACAACAATGCAAATTAACACCACAATGAGAGATATATTAGACCCACTGAAATGGCTTTAAAAAATACTGACATTATCAAATGTTTCTGGGGACGTGGAGCAACTAGAATTTTCACGCATTGCTGTTGGAAGTAGAAAAAGTTACAACCACATTTCAAAAACAGTTTGGCAACTTCTGACAAAGGTAAACAAACACATATTCCATGATTCATAAATTACATTGTAGAGAGTTATCCAAGTTAAATAAAAATACATTTACAAAAATACCTATGCACAATTATTTATAAAAATTTTAAACTTAATACCTCAAACGTGGAATTGACTTAAATGTCTATTAACACGTGAATTTATTTCAGTTTTTGTCCTCTTGAAAAAGATGCCAAACAGAGGGGGTTTATATATATATAATATGTATAAGTTGGGCAATCCTACTTCTGTAGTGATACTGCCTTGGAAACCCAAGGAGGGATCTCTATGAGTCGGGGCCGACTCGACGGCATATAACAACAACAACAATATATATATAACCAAACTCACTGCTGTTGAGTTGATTCCAACTCATAGCGACCCTCTTTGGGTTTCCAAGGTGGTATATCTTTACGGAAGTACATTGCCCAGTTATCCTTCCATGGACTGGCTGATGGGTTTGAACTGCCAACCTTCTGGTTAGCAGTCAAACGCCTTAGGCACTGCGCTCCGTGTGTGTGTGTGTGTGTGTGTGTGTTTGGGGGGGAGCTCTGGTAGCATAGTGCCTAAGGCACTTGACTGCTAACCAGAAGGCTGGCAGTTCAAATCCATCAGCCACTTCTCAGAAGGAAGATGGGGCAATCTACTTCTGTAGTGATACTGCCTTGGAAACCCAAGGAGGGGTTGCTATGACTCAATGGCACATAACAACAACATATATGTATATATGTATGTATGTATGTATGTATGTATCTATCTATCTATCTACACACACACACACACACACACATATATATATATATTTGTTTGAGAGAAACATTCATGAAAGATAAAGAGTTAAGGGAAAGTAGACAGGAAATCCTTAATGCATCAATGAAGTTCTGACATCTGTAAAAAGAGAGTAAGAGAAAAGAAAGATAAGAAAGACATTGTTGTTGTTATGTGCTGTCGAGTCAGCCCCGACTCATAGCGACCCCTCCTTGGGTTTCGGAGGCGGTATCACTTTGGAAGTAGATTGCCCAACCTTCCTTTCGAGGAGTGGCTGGTGGGTTTGAACCACCAGCCTTCTGGTTAGCAGTCAAGTGCTTTGGGCATTATGCTACCAGAGCTCCCAAGAAAGACATGGTAGAGAGAATCTTAGTATACGATGAAACTCTGAGGAAAGTCTTGAGTATCCCAATGGGAAGAACGAGCTAAAAGGCTTCTCAGAGGAGAATTCTTCATTGATAAAAAATAGCCCAGTCCTGTAATACTTGCCATGCTTCCCAAAAGAAGTACAACTTAACCAAACACTAGGGCAGTTCCCAAAGGCACTACAGCTGCAGACTCTCAGCTAAATTGCGTTGTCATGGCTGTCTCTGTCTTGAAGGAAGACCTGAGGGGAACACCTTCATTGTTGTCACAATGGATAAATGAACTCTGCTATATTCGTAAAATGTAATATGACTCAATAATACAAAATACTTATATATGCAATATTTTGGAAGTAAACTTGAAAAATAGAAATGCATAAAGAATTTCTGCTAATTACAAAATCAGAAAATAATTTCATGATAATGTTAGTGGATTTCTCTCATTTTTATATAATGTACATAATAGAAAATACATATGCATAATTTCATTTGTCCATTTTTACTTGGGAGCTCTGGTAGCTTTGTGCCGAAGGCACTTGACTGCTAAGCAGAAGGCTGGAGGTTCAAACGCACCAGGCGCTCCTCAAAAGGAAGGTTGGGCAATCTACTTCTGTAGAGATACTGCCTTGGAAACCCAAGGAGGGGTCGCTCTGAGTTGAGCCCGAGTGGATGGCACATAAAAACACAACAATTGCAACAATTTTACTTAACATAATATGTATTTTCCCACCACATTTATAGGTACTGTTTTAATGTATGCATAAAATTTTAATGCAACAAATATCTACTGAATACTTAACACATTCTAGAAACTAAAAAGGTATATCGTCTGCTATAAAATTTCTTAGAAATAGTGGGATGCTGCCGCTGGATATTTAGGACTCCTCTCATTTTTGCTATTATGTTGCTCTTGTTGTTGTTAGGGGGTGTTGAGTCAACGCTGACTGATAACAACCCTATGTACACCAGAGTGAAACACTGCCCGGTCCTGTGCCAGCTTCACAATCTTTGCTATATCTGAGTCCATCGTTGCAATCACTGGGTCAATCCATCTCATTGAGGGCCTTCCCTTCATTTTACCAAGCATGATGTCCTTCTCCAGAGAATGGTCCCTTCTGATAACATGATCAAAGTAGATGAGATAAAGTCTGGTCATTCTTGCTTCCAAGGAGCGTTCTGGCTGCACAGGACACATTTGTTAGTTCTTTTAGCAGTCCATGGTATTTTCACTATTCTTCATCAACACCAAAACTCAGAAGCATCAAGTCTTCTTTGATCTTCTTTATGCATTGTCCAGCTTTCACATGCATGTGAGGCAATTGAAAATACCATGGCTTGGCTCAGGCACACCTTAGTTTTAGAAGAGACTTCTTTGCTCTGCAGCACTTTAAAGAGGTCTTTTGCAACAGATTTTCTTGGTAGAATATATCCTCTAATTTCTTGACTGCTGCTTCCATTGGTGTTGAGAGTGGATCCAAGTGATATGAAATCTTTGACATCTTCAATCTTTTCTCCATTGATAATTTTGCTGCTTATTGGTCTACTGGTGAGGATTTTAGTTTTCTTTATGTTGAGGTGCAATCCATACTGCAGAATAGTTTTTAATCTTCGTCAGTAAGTGTTTCAAGCCATCTTCACTTTCAGCAAGCAAGGTTATGTCTTCTGCATATCGCAGGCCTGATGCCATGTTTTTCTTCATATAGTACAGCTTCTTGAATTATTTGCTCAGTATACAGATTGAATAAATATGGTGAAAGGATATAACCCTGATGCACTCCTTTCCTGATTTTAAACCATGCAGTATCCCTTCGTTCTGTTCAAATAGCAGCCTTCTGGTCTATGTACAGGTTCCTCACTAACACAATTAAGTGTTCTGAATTCCCATTCTTCTCAATGTTATCCATAAATTGTTATGGTCCACACAGTTGCAGGCCTTTGCATAGTCAATAACACAGGTAAACATCTTTCTGGTATTCTTTGTTTTGAGCCAAGATCCATCTGACATCAACAATGATATCTCTCATTCCACATTCTCTTCTGAATGCAGCTTGCATTTCTGGAAATTCCCTGTCAATATACTGCTGTGACCGTTTGTGAACTATCAGCAAAATTTTACTTGTATGTGATATTAATGATATAGTTCAATAAATTCCACATTCTGTGGGATCACTTTTCTTTGGAATGGGTACAAATATAAATCTCTTCCAGTCAGTTGGCCAGGTGGCTGTCTTCCTAATTTCTTTTGGCATAGATGGGTGAGTGCCTCCAGTGCAGCTTCCATTTGTTGAAACTTCTCAGTGGGAATTCTGTAAATTCCTGGAGGCTTGTTTTTCATCAATTCCTTCAGTGCAGCTTCGACTTCTTCCTTCGATAGCATTGTTTTTTGATTATATGCCACAAGTTTGATTAGACTTACCACAGGGTAAGTCTAGAAATGGAATTCCATACATAAGCATTTTTAAGACTTCTGTATGTTTTTTAATTTTTTCCTAAAAATATTATACCACAATATCAGGATCTCTATAAATTTTCATACATTTCCCAACTTAGAGTAGCCACAATATATTTAAAATATTTGTTAACTTGTTAAGCTAAAAGATTATTTAAATATAGGACTCTTGTTAATTAAATTGTAATTTTTAAATTTTCAATAAAATTGAAATGGCTTAGTGTTTATCATTTATTTATATTTACTTTTGTGTAGATTATGTTCCAACTTGCTGCCTACTGGACTATTTTGTTCTGTCATGGGATCTTGTAATCTTAATACTTTTCCAACTGATGTTGTCATTTTTATTTATTGTATTGAAATATTAGGAACCCAGGTGACACAGTAGTTAAAGAGCTTGGCTGGTAAGTAAAAAGTTGGGTCAGTTTACCAATCTGCTGCTCTATAGGAGAAAGATGTGGCAATCTGCTTCCATAGAGATTTATAGCCTTAGATACTCTGTGGGGGCAGTTCTATTCTCTTCTAAAAGGTCATTATGATTCAGAATCAACTCAGCAGCAGTGGATTTGGTTTTGACTTGGTATTGAAATATTATATCATATATGCTGCACTGCAGCACTTTTAAAACTATGTTTTGTGTAATTTAATGTCATTTGGGCATAAAACTGAGCTTCCATTGATTTTTTGGCTCATAATTCAGTAATGAATTGCTATTTTTATAACAATTTCCAAGTATCTTATCCAAGTGTTTGTGTTTGCCACTATTTATTTCACATCTTTGTGGGTACTTTGATTATACAGAGCTTTAAATTTATGGCTGACACTTGCTATCTCATTGGTACTTTTTATTTTATTTGCTCAAAACTGTACATATTTCAGAGTCTCCAGCTAGCTAGCAGTATAGGCAGGAGTTCCTAGCCAATTCAGGTGCCCCAAGTGTCTGTCTTTTGAAGTGAGGATGAGTGGTTTTACTGGGTGTATTTCCTCCCCCCCCCCACCTTTTTTTTGAGCCCAGTTTTAATTGCTTTGAATAAATACTCCCTTAAGTGGCTAAAAAAAAAAAAAGAGAAAAAAAAAAAAAAAAAAAAACCTATATGTATTTCTTCATCTTTCTACATCCTCTTCTCTCAAAGCACCATCTTATCTATCACCCCATATACAATCAATCCACATAATATCTTTCAAAATTGTTGCGTGCATTCTTAACCCATTAAATTAATTCAGGCACTCATTACTTTTTATCTGGACTCTATTATGTTTATCCCATTTTCAATCCATACTTTTTCATGCCATTCTATTTTTTTCTTGAATTTATCTTCCTAATGCAACTTAAACCATTAAACAGGTGGCAAAGTTCCTTTTATTAGGTATTGTTTGAGACTGGGGGTTGGGTACTGCAGCTTTGGGATTCAGGGAACAATGTGTGACATACAGTAGGGAAAGAGATGCTGCAGAGTAGTTAATTACCTGGTATGGCTTTTCTAGCTATAAATCTTTGTAAAGTCAGTGGTGGAATTTGCTGTGAGCAACTGAGGAGCTCCTGATTGTAAAAGTTATCCACCTGGGGTATTTCTGTTGGGAGTGGCACAAAGTCATGTTCTGGAAAGTTCACTCTCTCTCAGGTGTTAGAATTCTGATGCTATGATTGGCTAGTTTGGCCACTAGGCCAGACTCAAAAGGAGGTCTCCTAGAGGCAGAACTCTTTCTCTGACTGCTGGTTGAGGAAGATGTGCTGCTGAAAGAGACAGGCGCTCCTGAGAGACATGTGCTGCTGGGAAAGAAATGCAAGAGACACGCATTGCTGAGACACTGAGGGACACACACTGCTGGGAGAGAGACTGTGAGAGACTTGGCTGAGAGACGGTGGGCTGGGAGAGAGACTGAGTGTTTTTCCTGAACTTGAATTGTAGCCTGGTGCTTCCTTAATAAACCCCATAATCTGTGAGTTCTGTGTGGCCACTGCAGTGAATTATCAAACCCAGGAGAGAGGTGGTGGGTGCTTTGGGAGGAATGGTTGGTGAAAGGGCTGGAGGGAGGCAGCATGTCTGGCCTTGCAGTAATAGGCCTTGGGCTATTGATGGTGATTCTGTCTTCCTCTTGTGGGGTTAGAGGTCAGGAGATGTGGCCCCCTTGTCTTTTTAACAGATGCTGTTCCCATTTGTCCAAGATACAGCAATAAATTCTGCTGGGAATGTTTTGCTCAATGCAAAGATTTTAAAGACAGGAAGAAACAGGCAACAACATCCCATTGGATAAGGGAATTGAGTTCCCCAATGAATTTGCTGGTTCTTAAGGATTAGTACAGTGCTGCCCTCAAGTGGAGTTTCAAGTGGTGGACTTTTAGGGCTACTCTTCCCCACATATCAGACCTTTCATTCATTGGGACACTCTTTCATTTATTACCAAACTATGATGTAAAGTTGTTGAAGCCTAATTTATAAATCTTGCCATAATACTGTTGTCTGCAATCAAAGGATTGAAGAAAATGTCAGAGGGTTGGGAACTGAATACACAAATAAAAATATTGATTTAAGAACAACTAGCTTTATCCAAGAAGCAGAGTCGATAATGCAAACACACATACATCTGCTTAATATCAAATATTGCTGTTGTTAGATGCTATCAAGTTGATTCCCACTCCTATTGACCCCAGGTACAACAGAATCAAATACTGTCTGGTTCTGCATAAACTCAATGCCCCACAACAAAAGCTTCTCCCTCCCTCTCCCTAGCACCCCAGGAAACCACTAATAATCTTTTATTTCTGTGTGAATATATATATATATATTTTTTTTTTTTAATTTTTCTTTTTCCAGCCTATCTGGGAATTTAGCCTCCCCTCCCCTCTCATCCCTGGTAACCAACAAAGAAAATTTCCTTCCACGTATAAACTATTCCTTGAAGTTTTACAATAGTGGACTAGTACAATATTTGTCCTTCTGTGATTGACTTATTTTACTCAGCATAATGTCCTCCAAGTTCATTGACATTATGTGGTGTTTTACAGATTCTACATTATTCTTTAGGGTTGGATAGTATTTCATTGTGTGTATATACCACAGTTTGCTTATCCATTCTAGTTGATGGGCACTATCTTTTGTTTCCATCTCTTTGCTATTGTGAATAGTGCTGCAATGAACATGGATGTGCATGTATCTATTCATGATCTGTCTCTCCCTTCTTTAGGATAAATACCTAGTAATGGGTTTGCTGAATCAAATGTTATTTCTATTTTCAACTTTTTTAAGGAATCACCATACCAATTTCCACAGTGGTTGTATCATTTTACAATACCACCAGCAGTGTACGGGCGTCCCAATCTCTCCACATCTTCACCAGCATTTGTTATTTTCTTTGCTGTTAATGCTGGTGTGAGATGATATCTCATGGTTGTTTTGACCAGCCACTCCTCAGAAGGAAGGTTGGGCAATCTACTTCCGTAGTGATACTGCCTCAGAAACCCAAAGAGGGGTCGCTATGTGTTGGCACATAACAATAACAACAACAATGGCTAATGATTGAGAACATTTCTTCATGTGTTTGTCAGCTGACTAAATATTTCCTTTGGTGAAGTGTCTGTTCATGTCTTCTGCCCATTTTTTTAATTGGATTGTTTGTCTTTTTGATGATGAGGTGTTGGAGTTTTCTACAAATTTTAGAGATGAGTCCCTTGTTCAATATGTCATTGCTGAATATTTTTTTTTCCCATTCGGTAGGTTCTCTTTTTACTCTTTTGGAGAAGTCTTTTGACACACGTAAGAATTTAATTTTTAGAAGGTCTCAATCATCTAATTTATGTTCTGCTTTTTGTGTATCTTGGGTTATGCTTAATAATCTATTTATACCACAAATTAGGGCCTCTAAGTTTACCCCTTTTTTTCTTTGATGATCTTTATAGTTTTAGGTTTCACTTTTAAGTGTTTGTTCCATTTTAAGTTAGTTTTTGTGTATGATGTGAGCTATGGATCTTTTTTCATTTTTCTGCAATGGCCAGCACCATTTGTAAAAGAGACTATCTCTTCCCCATTTAATGGATTTCAGCCTTTTGTCAAAGATCAACTCCGTATGTCCATGAATCTGCTTCTGGGTTTGTAACTCTGTTCCACTGGTCTAGGTGTCTGTTATTGTACCAATACTTGGCTGTTCTGACAACTGTGGCTGCGTAGTATGTTTTGAGATTTTGGAGTATGATAATTCCTACTTTGTTCTTCTTCTTCTTCAGTAGTGCTTTGCTTTTCTGAGGTCTCTTTCTTTTCCATATAAAATTAGTGATTGATTTTTCCATGTCTTTAAAGGATGTTGCTTGAATCTGGATTGGGATTGCATTGAATGTATAGATTATATTGACATTTTCACAATGTCCAGTCTTCTGATCCATGAGCATTGTCTATTCCATTTATGTAGATCTCTTATAGTTTCTTGAAGTAGTGTTTTGTAGTTTTCTTTGTATAGATCTTTGTGTGCCTGGTAAGATTGATTTCCCAGTATTTTATCTTTTGGTAGCTATTGTAAATGGTATTGCAGTGTAGTAAATTACATAGTATGGCTTTTCTAGCAATAGTCTTTGTAAACTCCATGGTAGAATTTGCCATGAGCAGCTAAGTAGCTCCTGATTGTTAAAGTTATCCACCTGGGGTATTTCTGTTGAGAGCAGCAGGAAGCAGTTTTCTGGGAAGTTCACTGTCTCTCAGGTGTATGGAATTCTGGTGTTGGGATTGGTTGGTTTTACCACTCTCCCAGGTTTAAAGTGAGCCCTCCTAGAGGCAGAGAGGAGAATCTCTCACTGCTGGCTGAGAGATGCACTTGCTGAGAGAGAGAGAGAGACACACAAGAGACACACACTATTGAGAGAGAGATGCAAGAGACACTTGCTGCTGAGAGAGACTGCCGGCTGCTGAGTAAGACAGGAAGCTGCGAGAGACTGAGCATGTTCCTGAACTTGAATTGTAACCTGTTGCTTCCCTAATAAACCCTATAATCTGTGAGTTCTGTGTGGCCACTGCAATGATTTATTGAACCCAGTAGAGAGGTGGTGGGTGCCATGGGTGAAACAATTGGTGATGAAGTTAGTAGGAGGGCTGGAGGGTGGTGGCATGTCTGGCTTCATAGGAACAGGCCTTGGACAGCTGATGGTAATTCTTTCTCTTGTGTGGTTAGAAGAGGTCGGAAGATGCCAACTCTTTGCTCCTTTAGCAGGTATTGATTTCCTTATTTGTTTTTCAGAGACTTCCTTGCTGGTGTAGAGAAATCTGAGTGACTTTTGTATGTTGATCTTGTATCCTGTCACTATGCTAAATCTTTCAGTAAGTCCCAGTAGTTTTCTTGCTGAGTCTTTTGGGTTTTCTATATATGGGATCATATCATCTGCAAATAAGGATAGTTTTACTCCTTCCTTACCAATTTGGATTTCTTTGATTTCCCTTTCTTGCCTCATTGTCCTGGCTAGGACTTCCAAAACAATATTGAATAGAAGTGGAGATAGAAGACAACCTTGCCTGGTTCCTGTTCACAAGGCGAATGGTTTCAAGTGCTCTCCATTGTGAATAATGTTGGCTGTTGGTTTAGTATATATGTCCTTTACTATGTTGAGGGATTGCACATCTATTCCTATTTTTCTGAGATTTTATCAGGAATGGGCGCTTGATTTTATCAAATTCCTTTTCTGCATCTATTGATAGGATCATGTGATTCTTTTCCTTTATTTTACTTATGTGTTGATTATGTTGATTCTTTTTCTAATGTTGAACCATCCTTGCATACCTGGTATGAATCCCACTTGGTCACAATCATCATTTTTTTATATGCTGTTGGTGTCCATGGGCTAGGATTTTGCTGAAGATGTTTGCATTTATATTCATGAGGGATATTAGTCTGTAGTTTTCCTTTCTAGTGGTGTCTTTGCCTGGCTTTTCTCTCAGGGTTATGCTTGCTTCATGAAATATTTTTAGGAAGATTCCCTCCTTTTCTATGTTCTGGAATAGTTTGAGTAAGATTAGTTCAGCTCTTCTCTGAATGTTTGGTAGAATTCTCCAGTGAAACCACCTGGGCCAGGACTTTTTTCTTGATTTTTTTTTAATAACCTGTTCTATTTTTCTTTTGTTATGGATTTGTTCAGATTTTCTACTTCAGTCTATGTCAGTTTAGGGAAGTAGTGCATTTCTAGAAATCTGTCCATTTCTTCTAGGTTTTCAAATTTGTTGGAGTATAGTTCTTCATACTATCCTGATATTGTTCTTTTTATTTCTGTTGGTTCTGTTGTCATGTTGCCCAATTTATTTCTTATTCATGTTATTTATATTCTCTCCCTCTTTTCCTTTGTTAAATTTCCCAGAGATTTGTCAATTTTGTTAAACTTTTCAAACAACCAACTTCTAGTCTTGTTGATTTTTTCTATTGTCTTTCTATTTTCTGTTTCATTGATTTCTGCTCAAATCTTTATTATTTCTTTTCTTCTGGTGACTGTAAGCTTTTTTTTTTTTTTTTCTTTCACTACTCTTTTTCTAATTGTTGGAGATGTTGGGTTAAGGTGTTCATTTTGGCTCTTTTTTCTTTTTTGATGTGTGCATCTACTGCTATAAATTGCCCTCTGATCACTGCTTTTGCTATATCCCAAATATTTTGCTATGTTGTGTTTCAATCTTATTTAAGACTTTTTTTTTAGCTCATTTTTTATTTCTTCCATTACCCAGTAATTTTTGATGAAGGCTATTATTGCGTTTCCATGCATCTGTTCTTTTTCCATTGGTTTTCCTAGTGTTTATTTCAAATTTTATAGCATTGTGATATGAGAATATGCTTTGCAGTATCTCGATGTTTTTATATTTATTGAGGCAACAGCATGTGTGCTGTTGTTGGGTGAAGTGCTCTGCAGATATATATAAAGTCAATAGGTTGATCATATTGTTTAATTCTTCTGCATCTTTATTGAGTTTCTTTCCAGTTCTCTTTTTTGTTGAAAGTGGTATACTATAGTTTCCTACTATTACATTGGCATCATCTATTTGTCTTTTCAATTATGTTTTATGTATTTAGGGGCTTTCAATTGGTGTGTAGATATTTATTGTGGTTATGTTCTCTTGTTCAATTGATCCTTTAATCATAATATCACATCCTTCCTTGTCTCTTATGGTCATTTTTGTCTTAAAATCTATTTTATCAGAAATTAATGTTGCCACTCCTGCTTTCTTTTGGTTGCCATTTACTTGATATATCTTTTTCAAAGCTTTGATTTTTAGTCTATTTTTGCCTTTGTGTCTAATGTGAATCTCTTGTAGACATCATATTGATGGGTCATGTTTTCTTATCCAGCCTGCAACTCTCCATTTCTTGAGCAGTGCATTTAATCCATTGACATTCAGTGTAAGTATCAAGAGGTATGAATTTATTGATGTCATTTTTCATGGTTTTGTGTGTGTGTGTGTGTGTGTGTGTGGTGTTGTTGATTTCTTTGTCCATATAATATTCTGTGCTGAGTTCATTTTGTTTGAGTCATGTTATCATCTCCTTCATTGCTATTGTTTTAGTATTTGCTAAGTATTTGTGCTTGTCCTCCTTTTTGTTTTGATGTGAAGGTGTATTGTTCTTCTTTGAGTTTATCCTGTAATTTATAGTTTTCTTCCCAAGTTTAAAACAGTCTGTTCTATCTTGGAATTGTCTTGACTTCTTCACCATTTAGAAGTTCTGTAACTACTTTATTTATCCCCTCTTTTTGGTTTGTAGTTGCCCTCATTTACCAATTGATGTTTCTACTTCCCTATTTACAGTTTTTTAATTTTATTTTACTTTGGATACTTCCATAAATGACTTTGCTTCTGGGTTATGTCATCTTATGTGCTAATCATCAGTTGTTATGTGCTATTGTTGGTTCTATGTCTGAAGGACTCTCTTTAGTATCTTTTGTAGAGTTAGTCTAGTTTTAACAAATTCCCTTAATTTCAGTTTATCTGGAAATGTCCTAATTTCACTCTATATTTTAGATAGAAAATTTTGCTGGGTATATAATTCTTGGAGATTTTTTTTTTTCTTTCAGGATTTTATATATATCATCCCATTGCTTTCTTGCCTGCATGGCACCCAGGCTCACCAGGACACAGACTGGGATGGAATCCCTGCAGGTGAAGAAGGTGGGCAGAAGTGGGAGGATGGCCACACTCCTGTTCACTAAAAGGATGAAGGGTAAAAGAATTTAAAAAAAATCAGAGCTTAGTCTTATTTGTTGACCTTTGTAGGTAACCTTTTTCTTTTCTCATGCTGCTTTCAGGATTCTTTCTTTGTCTTTGGTTTTAATGAATTTGATGATGATATGTGTTGCTGTTTTCCTTTTGAAGTCTATCCTGCTTAGGGCTCATTGAACTTCTTGAATGGATATATTCCCATCTTTCATCATATTAGGGAGATCCTCTTCCATCAAATCTTTGACAATTTTCTCCGTGGTTTTAGCTTCTCTTCCTGTTCTAGAACTCTGATTAAGCATAGGTTATTCCTCTTCAGGAGTTAGAAAACCAAAAGGGAAGAACACACTCAGCATTTCTCAAGCTGAAAGAACTGAGGAAAAGAAATAAGCCTTGAGTTGCAATACTGAAAGATTCTATGGGCAAAATATTGAATGATGCAGGAATCATCAAAAGAAAATGGAAGGAATACAAAGAGTCACTGTACCAAAAAGAACTGGTCAATCTTCATCCTTTTTAGTAGGTGGCATATGTTCAAGAACCAATGGTATTGAAGGAAGAAGTCAAAGCTGCACTGAAAGAATTGGTGAAGAATAAGGCTCCAGGAACTGACGGAATGCCCATTAAGATGTTTCAACAAATGGATGCCCACTGGAAACACTCACTTGGTTACGCCAAGAAATTTGGAAGACAGCTACCTGGACAACTGATTGGAAGAGATCCATATTTGTACCCATTCTAAAGAAAGGCAATCCCACAGAATGTGGAAATTATAAAACAATATCATTCATATTGCATGCAAGTAAAATCTTACCAAAAATGGTTGCAGCAGTATATTGATAGAGAACTTCCAGAAACGCAAGCTAGATTTAGAAGAGGACATGGAATGAGGGATATCATTGCTGATGTCAGATGAATCTTGGCTCAAAGCAAAAAATACCAGAAAGATGTTTACTTGTGTTTTATTGACTATGCAAAAGCATTTGATTGTGTGGATAATAACAAATTGTGGATGACATTGAGAAGAATGGGAATTTCAGAACACTTAATTGTGCTCATGAGGAACCTGTACATAGACTAGGAGGCTGTTGTTCAAACAGAAAAGGGGAACAGTATATGGTTTAAAATTAAGAAGGGAGTGCATCAGGCATCAGGGTGGTACCCTTTCACCATACTTATTCAATCTGTATGCTGAGAAAATAATCTGAGAAGCTGGACTATATGAAGAAGCAAGTGGCATTAGGATTGGAAGAAGAATAATTAACAACCTGTGATATGCTGACAACACAACTTTGCTTGCTGAAAGTGAGGATGACTTGAAGTACTTACTGATGAAGATTGAAGAACACAGTCTGCAGTATGGATTACATCTCAATATAAAGAAAACAAAAATCCTCACAACTGGTCCTAAAAGCAACATTACGATAAATGGAGAAAAGTTTGAAATTGTCAAAGACTTCATATTATTTGGTTCTACAATTGACGCCAGTGGAAGTAGCAGTCAGGACTCAGATGACATCTAGCACAGGGAAAATTGGCTGCAAAGAACCTCTTTCAAGCGCTGAAAAGAAAAGATGTCTCCTTGAGCACCAAGGTGCACCCGACACAAGCCATGGTATTTTCAACTGCTTCATATGCATGTGAGAGCTGGATAATGAATAAGGAAGACCGAAGAAGAGTTGATGCTTTTGAGCTGTGGTGTTGGCAAAGAATTCTGAAAGTACCATGAACTGCTAAATGAACAGGTCTGTCCTGGAGGAAGTGTAGCCAGAATGCTCCTTGGAGGCACGAATGGCCATACTTTATCTCACATACTTTGGTCATGTTGTCACAAGAAACCATCCCCTGGAGAGGGATGTCATGCTTGGTAAGGTGGAGGGTCAATGAAAGAGGGAAAGGCCCTCAATGAGATGGATTGACACAGTGGCAGTGGCAATGGGCTCAAGTATAGCAAGAATCATGGAGCTGGCTCAGGACCAATGGTGTTTGCTCTGCTGTACATAGGGTTGCTATGAGTAGGTGACAACTTGACGGCACCTAACAACAATAATTTTTCTTAATGGTATCCTACATGAATCTTAGGCTTTCTTCATTATGTTTTGCTCTTTTGTCTGACTGATCCTTTAACAAAGTAGTATTGAGGTATCTGTCT
The DNA here is from genome assembly GCF_000298275.1 of Orycteropus afer afer. Classification (NCBI taxonomy): domain Eukaryota; kingdom Metazoa; phylum Chordata; class Mammalia; order Tubulidentata; family Orycteropodidae; genus Orycteropus; species Orycteropus afer. The sequence continues at coordinate 3,783,217 of NW_006921824.1, read as the reverse complement.
TCAATCTCATTAAGTCTGTCTTCCATTGATTTGATTTTACTCCTTTGTCCATTCAATGTATTATTTATTTCTGAAATCTTACTATTAATCTTCTCGGTTTCTATTTGTTGTTTTTTTATCATTTGTAATTTTTTGTTTATTTTGTCAATGTATTCTTGTATTGTTTTCCTAAATTGTTCTAGTGTTTTGCTTGTGTTTTCCTTAATTGTGTCAGTGTTCTCCTTGATCTTGTCAGTGTTTTCTTTGATCTCTTTGTCAATCCATTGAAGGTACCCAAATATAATTCTTTTGAAAGCCTTATCAGGGAGTTCCAACGCTACTTCTTCTTCAGGGATGTTTTCTGGATTAGTATCCTGGTCCTTTGCTTCTATTACTTTATCTTGCTTTTTTTGTGTGGACTCTGATGGTCTGTTGTATCCAAGACATTGTGGTGTTGTTGTATTTATGTTTAATTTGTGGTTGTATGTTGGCATGATTCATGCAAGATTTTTTTTCCTTTGTTTTGTTTTGAAGTATCTGTATGAGTAGGGTACTTTGCTCCTCTGTTCATTAGTTGTTAGCACTTAGGCACTCACCACCTATCTCCTGGTGGGTGTGATAGAGAATAAGAGTGTGTGCACAGATCTCTGTTAGCTGTTCCTAAGGAATTGTTGAGAGTGAATTGAGCTGTTATTGACTGACATCTATCATTGGTCAGTTGGTGCAAAAGCAAGTGGTGGTCTTCATTTAGTAGGTGAGGTTGCAGGAGGTACAAGTATAGTTGGGTTATGTGGGAATGGTTGATGTCTCACTCAGTTAGACCAAAAAATTAAAAAAAAAAAAAAAAGAACAAAAACTCAAACTGCATAAACAAACAGGAACTGTCACAAAAAAAAAAAAAGAAATTAAAAATATATTTTAAAAGGATAGAAGAGAGTGCAAAAAAGAGAGAGAGAGAAAAAAAAAAAAAAAAAGCTGCAATATCTGGGGAGGGAGGAATGAGAGAAAAGAGCCACAATGAAAGAATAGGGAAAACTGCAAAAGGAAAAACAAGGAATAGGAAGAAGCAAAAGAAAGAAAAAAGAAGGGAACCAGGAAAAGGGAAGAGAAAAAAAGACAAAGAAAGGAGGAAGGCAGAATAATTTAAATACAACCTAACAAAAACAAATCTGTGGGGGGTGGGGCACAGCACCCAGGCTCTGCCAGGACACAAACTGGGGTAGAATCCCTGCAGGTGAAGAAGGTGGGTGGAGGTGGGAGGATGGCCACACTCCTGTTCACTAAAAGGTGCAGGGTACAAGATTAACAAGGGGAAATTAACCTCTTCCGTAGTTAGTCTCCAGTGTAGTTGCCAGTGCTGTACTCAGCAGGTGAAGCCCACTGCCAGGTCACTGTCCAAGCAAGAACACCACTTGCACACACTCAAATCGGCTGTGCTGGCCTCTTGCAAACATCCAAAATGGCTGTGCCCTCAGGACAGCTGCCGGCAGTCTACAGACTGCTAGTCGCCTTCCTCTCCGTTCTCGCTTCTGGTCTTCAGGCACCAACACAGTCCTTGCCCATGCAATCTTGATGAGCAGGGTTGATTCTTAGGTTGCTTTCACAAAAGATTCAAAATGGCTGTGCCCTCAGGGCAGCCACCACTCTGCTGCTCCATTTGTCTCCTTATTCACTGTTTCATACAGTTTCTTCTACTCAAAAAAAAACAAAAAACAAAAAACTGACTGCCATCAAGTTGATTCAGACTCACAGCAACCCCCTTTGGGTCTCCAAGGTTGTCAGTCTTTACGGAAGTAGATTGCCCAGTCTTCCTTCCACAGTGTCTGGTGGCTTTGAACTGCCAACCTTCTGATTAGCAGTCAAATACCTTAGGCACTACACCACCAGAGCTCCTTGGGTCTTCTACTACTTAGTATTTAATCCACTTCTTTGTTGAAGAGGGTCTGTGTTACTTGTCCACCTATTCTGCCATCATGCTGGAACTCAAAGGCCCCAGCATTCTTTTTCTTAATGTAGCAATATTAAAAAGGAAATGATAAAAATAGAAGTGATTTTCAAGAAATAATGCAAAAAATTATTTTTCAGTTTTCTGAACAAATTTATGGTGAGTGACAAAATCACATTGTATTATTTGTAAAGCTATACTAGATAATGAGGAGCTCTGGTAGTATAGGGCTTAAGGCACTTGACTGCTAATCAGAAGGCTGGTGGTTCAAACCCACCAGCCACTCCTCGGAAGGAAGGTTGGGTTGAGCAATCCTACTTCCGTAGTGACATTGCCTAGGAAACCCAAGGAGGGGTCACTATGAGTCAGGGCTGACTCGACGGCAAATAACAACAACAACATACTAGATAATGAAGCAATGAAATCATAAAACCTAAGTGGAATTTTTATACAAACATTTCAAAAAAATAAAATAAAATAATAATTTGAAATGAAAGATTTTGAATTGTAAAGCAAGTAGAAGATGTTCAGTATTTTTTATGTGAATATCAATAATCTAAATGCAGCCTTTCAATAAAAATAATACAACTTTTATAGTTCTTTTCTTTTTTCTGTTATATTTGTTCTGGTCATATTTTTTGAAATGGAATTCAATGCCTGTTAAACCCAATAAAAAGAAATTGGGATTTTTATATTGTATGTAATTTTTATTTTATTTGTTTATTAATTTGTTTTTATTGTATGTTACAAAAATAGTGATATATAATCAATTATTAACAACAAACAAAAATTTAAAATGCCTTGGTTTTCATGTAGATATTTTAGGAAGTTCTGCTCTAGACAACCTGTTATTTAGCTTAGTGTTTCTAAGTCATTAATGTACATAGGAATCACTTGGGGATATTATATTATTTTGCAATGTTTCCTCCCCTCCTCTCCCATCCCTGGCAACCAACAAAGAACGTTTCCTTCCATATATAAACCTTTCCTTGACTTTTTGCAATAATGAACTAATACAATATTAGTCCTACTATGATTAACTTATTTCACTGAGCATAATATCCTCCAAGTTATTCTTCATTTTTGCATAGTATTCTGTTGTGTGTATATACCTTAGTTCGGTTATCCATTCTTTTGTTGATGGGCACCTAGGCTGTTTCCATCTTTTGTCTATTGTGAATAGTACTTCCATGAACATGGGTGTGCATGTATCTGTTCTTGTCCTGGCTCTCACTTCTTTAGGATATATACCTGGTAATAGGATTGCTGGATCAAATGGTATTTGTAATTCCAACTTTTTAAGGAATCACCATACCAGTTTTCACAGTGGTTGTACCATTTTACAATTCCACCAGCAGTGTATAAGAATCCCAATCTCTCCACAGCCTCGTCAGCATTTGTTATTTTCTGTCTTGTTGAACTTTGCTATTATTGGTGGGGCAAGGTGGTATTTCATTGTTGTTTTGATTTGCATCTTTCTAATGGCTAATAATTGAGAACATTTCTTCATGTGTTTGGCTGCCTGAATATCTTCTTTGGTGAAGTATCCATGTTTTCTGCTCATTTTTTAATTGGATTTTTTGTCTTTTTTTGTTGAGGTGTTGGGGTTTTCTATAAACTTTAGAAATAAGTCCCTTGTTAGATATGTTATTGCTGAATATTTTTTCCCAGTCTGTAGGTTCTCTTTTTACTCTTTTGGAGAAGTCTTTGGAAGCACATAAAAATTTAATTTTTAGAAAGTTCCATTCATCTAATTTATCTGCAGCTTTTTGTGCAGTTTGGATTATGCTTGACAGTCTGTTTATTCCCTAAATCACGGCTCCTAAATTTGTTCCTAGTTTTTCCTTGAGGAGCTTTATAGTTTTAGGTTTTACATTTAAGTCTTTGATCCATCTGGAGTTAGTTTTTGTGTATGGTGTGAGGTATGGATCTTGTTTCATTTTTCTGTAATGGATATCCAGTTCTGCCAGCATCATTTGTTAAAGAGGCCATCTGTTCTGGTTACCTAGTACCACTCTGACAAGAATATATCACAAATGGTTGGCTTGAAGAAACAGGAGTTTATTCTCTTTTACAGTGTAAGGATTTAAGTCTGAGTTCAAAGTGCCACGCTCTATGAGCTGGGTGAAAGCCCTTCAAGCTTGGGCTTCAGCTCTGCCTTCTGCTCCTGGCCCACTGAAGCTGGAGGCTTTTCTTCACTCAGTGCTGGCTGCTGAGACTGACAAGCCTAAGTTGACAAGTAAAAAGGCACAGTCCCAATGTTGCCAAACCACATGGCAGGCCATTAATTCAAGTCCATCGAAAGTCCCAAGGTCAGCAGAGCATGACAGGCTTCTGAACAATGATACAGCTACATGCAGGGTTCAAGCATGCCATAAGCTAGAGACCATTCCCCAAGACTTCTTATACACAGGAAGCAGACCAGATCCCTAAAGCAGCTACTCAGCTGCTCCCAGTAGATTCCACCATGGAACTGATTACCAGTCTCATCATGGGGAATGCTACATCCAGCTGCCCAGCCACTCAACCAGGCCCAGACAAGTTGACACACAAATGTAACTACTGCACCATCTCTTCTCCATTTAATGGATTTCAGCCCTTTGTCAAAAATCAGCTGACCCTAGGTCATTGGATCTATTTCTGGGTTCTCAATTCTGTTCCACTGCTCTGTATGTCTGTTGATGTACCAGAACCAGGTTGTTTTGATTACTGTGGCTGGATAATAGGTTTTGAGATCCAAGAATGTGAGACCTCCTACTTTATTCTTCTTCAATACTGCTTTGCTTATCTGAGGTCTCCTTCCTTTCCATATAAAATTAGTGATTGTTTTTCCATATCTTTAAAGAATGTTGATGGAATCTGGATTGGGATTGCATTGAATGTATAGATTGTTTTGGATAGTATTGACATTTTCACAATGTTCAAGCTTCCTATGCATGAGCACAATATGTTCTTCCATTTACGTTGATCTCTTATGGTTTCTTGGACTAGTTTTTGTTTGTACAGGACTTTTATGTCCCTAGTGAGATTCATTCCCAAGTATTTTATTTTGTTGGTAGCTATATAAGTGGTATTGATTTCCTTATTTCCTTTTCCATAATCTTTTTGCTGGTGTAAAGGTATTCAACTAATATGTGGATCTTGTATCCCACCACTATGCTAAATATCTCAATTAGTTCCAGTAGTTTTTTTTTGTTTGTTTGTTTATTTTTTGCTGAGTCTCTTGGGTTTTGCATATACAGGAACATATCATCAACAAATAAAAACCAAAAACCAAACTCACTGCCATCAAGTCGGATCCGACTCACAGCGACCCCTTCTTGGGCTTCCGATGCAGTATCACTACAGAAGTAGATTGCCCAATCTTCCTTCCAAGGAGTGGTTGGTGGGTTTGAACTACTGCAGTGTAGTAAATTACTTAGTGTGGCTTTTCTACCCATAAGTCTTTGTAAACTCTAAGCAAGGTGGGATTTTCTATTAGCAACTGAGGAGCTCCTGATTGCTGAAGTTGTCCACCTGGAGTATTTCTGTTGGGAGTGGCACAAAACAATGTTCTGGGAGGTGCCCACTCTCTGTCAGGTGCTTAGAGTTCTGATGCTATAATTGGCTAGTGTGACCACACTGC
>NW_006921824.1:3746327-3777441 GCF_000298275.1 Orycteropus afer afer | reverse complement strand
TTCCCTAATAAACCCCTTAATCTGTGAGTTCTGTGTGGCCACTGCAGCGAATTATCGAACCCAGGAGAGAGGTGGTGAGTGCTTTGGGAGGAACGGTTGGCGAAAGGGCTGGAGGGAGGCAGCATGTCTGGCCTTGCAGTAATAGGCCTTGAGTTACTGCTGGTAATCCTGTCTTCTCCTTGTAGGGTTAGAGGAGGTCGGAACATGTGGCCTCCTTGCCATTTTTGCAACTACATATGCTACCAGAGATAATAGAGATAGTTTTACTTCTTCCTTACTAATTTGGATGCCTTTGATTCCCCTTTCCTGCCTTATTGCTCTGGCTAGGACTTCTAATACAATGTTGAATAGAAGTTGTGTAGGAGGTCATCCTTATCTGGTTCCTATTCTCAAGGAGAATGGTTTCAGACTCTCTCCATTGAGAATAATGTTGGCTGTTGGTTTTGCATATATGTCCTTTATTATGTTGAGGAATTTTCCATCTATTCTTATTTTTCTGAGAGCCTTGAACAGAAATGGGTGTTAGATTTTGTCAAATACCTTTTCTGCATCAATTGATATAATCATGTGGTTCTTTTGCTTTGTTTTATTTATGTGATGGATGACATTGATTGTTTTTTGTAATGCTGAACCATCCTTGCATACCTTGTATGAACCTCACTTGGTTATAATGTATTATGTTTTTGATATATTGTTGGAATCTATCAACTAGGATTTTGTTGAAGATTTTTGTATCTATAATCATGAGGGCTAATTATCTGTAGTTTTCTGTTTTAGTGATATCTTTGCTTGGTTTTGATATCAAGGTCATACTTGCTTCATAAAATGAATTTAATAGATTCCATCCTTTTCTATGTTCTGGAATAGTTTGAGTAGGATTGGTGTCTGTTCTTTGAATGTTCTGTAGAATTCTTCAGTGAAAACATCTAGGTCAGGGCTTTTTTCTGTTGGTATTTTATATATATATATAACCTATTCTATTTCTTCTTTGGTTATAGGTCTGTTCCAATTTTCCACCTCAGTCTGTGTTAGTTTGTTTCTAGAAATCTGTACATCTTCTAGATTTTCAAATTTGTTGGAGTATAGTTCTTCATAGGACCTCTGGTAGCATAGTGCCTAAGGCACTTGACTGCTAACCAGAAGGCTGGGGGTTCAAATCCACCAGCCACTCCTCAGAGGGAAGGTTTGGCAATCTACTTCCATAGTGATACCACCTCGGAAACCCAAGGAGAGGTTGCTATGAGTTGGGTTCTACTAAATGGTACATAACAACAACAACATAGTTCTTCATAGTATCTTGAGATTATCCTTTTAATTTCTATTGGTTCTCTTGTGATGTTGCCCAATTTGTTTCTTATTCATGTTATTTGTATTCTCTCCCTCTTTTTCATTATTAAATTTGCCAGTGGTTTGTCAATTTTATTAATCTTTTCAAAGAATCAACTTCCAGTCTTGTTGATTTTTTTCTATTGTCTTACTATTTTCTGCTTCATTTATTTCTGCTTGAATCTTTATTATTTCTTTTCTTCTGGTGACTGTAGCCTTTTTTGCTGTTCTTTTTCTAATTATTGGAGATATTGGGGTAAGGTGTTGATTTTGGCTCTTTCTTCCTTTTTGATATGTGCATTTATTGCTATAAATTGGCCTCCCCCCACTGTTTTTGCTGTATCCCCAAGATTTTGGTGTGTTGTGTTTTCATTCTTATTTGATTCAAGGAATTTTTAATTTCATTTTTTAATTTATTCTATTACCCAGGCATTTTCAAAGAGTGTGTTATTCAGTTTCCACATGTTTGCTCTCTCCGTTGATCTTCTTATTGCTGATTCCCAATTGTATAGCATTGTGATCTGAGAAGATGCTTTGCAGTATTTCAATGTTTTAAAATTATTAAGGCTTGCTTTATGGCCTAATACATGGTCTATCATGCAGAATGTTCCATGTGCACTGCAAAAGAATGTATAATGTGCTGTTGTTGGGTAAAGTACTCTGTAGATGTCTATAAGGTCAAATTGGTGGATTGTGTTGTTTAATTCTTCTATATCTTTGTTGAATTTTTTTTCAGTTTTTCTTTCACTGAAAGTGGTGAGTTAAGTCTCTTTTTATGACTGCGGAGTCATCTATTTGTCTTTTCAATTCTGTTAAAGCCTGATTTATGTATTTTTGGGGCTCTTTCATTGAGTGCATAGATATTTATTATGGTCATGTCCTCTTGTTCAATTGATTCTTTAATTTATTATATAATGCCCTTTCTTATCTCCTATGGAGGTTTTTGTCTTAATATCAATTTTATCAGAAATTAGTATTGACATTCCTGCTCTTTTTGGTTGCCATTTGCTTGATCTTTTTCCAACCTTTGATTTTTAGTCTATTTTTTGTCTTTCTCTCTAACATGAATCTCCAGTAGACAGCATATTGATTGGTTACGTTTTCTTATCCAGTTTGCAACTCAATGTCCCTTGAGTAGTGCATTTAATCCATTGACATTCAGTGTAATTATTGACAAGTATGAGTTTGTTGCTGTCATTTTGTTATGTGTTTTTTTTTGTATGTGCGGTGTTACTGATTACTTTGTTCCATATAATTTTCTGAGCTGAACTATTTTTTTTTAATGAATCATGTTATCACTTCCTTTGTTCCTATTGTTTTAGTATTTGCTAAATACTTGTGTTTGTCCTCTTTTTTATTTTGATGTGAAGTTTGATCATTTTCCTTTGAGGTTACCCTATCATTTATAATATTCTTCCCAAGTTTAGAACAGTCTGTTCTATCTTGCAATTGTCATGACTTCTTCACCATTTAGAAATTCTGTAACTACACAATTTTTCCTTCTTTTTCGTTTGTAGTTGTCCTCATTTGCCAATCGATGTCTCTGTTCCCTCTTTACAATCTTGTAGGCTTATTTACTTTGGATAGTTCCATAACTGTGTTGTCTTCTGGGTTATGTTATCATGTATGTTAATGGTCAGTTGTTGTTTGCTGCTGTTGGTTCTATGTCCAAAGGACTGTCTTTAGCATCTCTTGTAAGGTTGGTCTGGTTTTAGCAAATTCCTTTAATATCTGCTTATCTGGAAATGTCCTAATTTCACCATTATATTTGAGGGACAATTTTGCTGGGTATATAATTCTTGATTGGAATTTTTTTTTTCTTTCAGGGTTTTATAAATACCATTCCATTGCCTTTTCACCTGCATGGTTTCTGCTGAGAAATCAGAGCTTATTCTTATTGGTTGTCCTTTGTAAATAACTTTACATTTATCCTGTGCTGCTTTCAAGAGTCTTTCATTGTCTTTGTTTTTGGTGAGTTTGATGATGATATGTCTTGGTGATTTTCTTTTGGGTCTATCCTATTTGGGGTTGTTGAATAGATATGTTCTCACCTTTTATTATATCAGGGAAATTCTTCTCCAACAAATCTTCGACAATTTTCTCTGTGACTTTATTTATTTATTTGTTGACCTTGGGTTTGTTAACCTCAGCAGCCAGTAGCTGTCTGAGTGAAGAAATGCCTCTAGCTTCAGTGGGCTGGGAGCAAGAAGCAGAGCTGAAGCCCAAGGTTGAGGGGCTTTCACACAGCCCCTAGAGCCTGGCACTTTGAACTTGGACTTCTAGCTTCCCAAACTCTAAGATAATAAACTCTTGTTTGTTAAGGCCATCCCATTTGTGGTATATTCTTGTCAGAGCAGCCCTAGATAACCAGAACAGCTCCTTCTTCGCTGTTTCCCTTCTCAGTTGCCAGCTACCTGTGCAGTAGCCCATGCAGCCCTTGGTGAGCAGGGCTGATTTTTAAATTAATTCTCAGGTCCTAACACTACTTAGAAATATTCAGGCTGTCCATGCCATCAAGACAGCTGACAGTCTGCAATTCTGTTTGTCCCCTTACTCACTGTTTTCATTCAGGTTCTTCTAGTAGTTGGTGTTTAATCCACCTCTGTATCCTTCTTTTCAAAGCTTGGGGCTCCAGGATTATCTTCTGTATCTGTGTCAATTGGTTTAATCTTCTGTTTGTTGAAGAGGATCTGTGTAGCTTGTCTGTTTTTTCTGTCTTCTTACCAGAAGTCCTCAACTGGTGCCACTTGGAGATATTATTAAAATGAACTTTGCAATTTATTAGATTCAGAAGGCTTGAAATTTTGCATTTCTTAAAAGCCCCCCAGGTGATGCTAATAATATTGGTCCATGATCATACATTGAGTATAAAGCTGTCATATTTTTCTCATTCTCTATCTCACTTCAATAACATTTAGGAGTTTAGATGTACCCGGAAGAAAAATAGAATTAGAAGCCAATAGACATAATAGAAATTTTGAGTGTATATGGGTTAATTTGACTGGATTTGGAAATATTATCAGGAGCTATCTGGAATTCTCCCCCAGGGGTCATGATTTTATATGTAGGTACACAAAATGAAAAGCTTTTACATTCTCTCTTTGGGCAATAGGGGTATACACTTTCTAGCTGTCCCATTCCACCTGTTAATCTGTGACTGAAGTACTGGCTTCTCTTGATTTAGAGAGGGAAATTTAGCATACTTGGAGATGGCTGGCTGCTTCCATGTGCAAATACCTTCCTCAAAACTGAAACTGTGGCATGTAATCTTACTGAATCAAAGGCTTTAACAAGACAACAATTTTAAAAGGAGAGCAAATCACATTTCTTATTAGCAAAGCTAAGCATAAAACAAAAGACCACTTCACTGAACTTTGCTAATATAACATGAGATTAAACACACCCACCCACACACACACACAAGGTAGAGAAAGCTTACAGAGTCCAGTAGTAGAAATGTGACATAAACCTCTAGCAGACAGATGAAACTAAAATGCCAATTATAAATAAATAAGTACATGTATGTATGTATATGTGTTATGTGCTTGTGTGTATGTATGTATGTGTGTATGTGTGTGTGTGTATATATATATATATTCACACAAATGTAGAATACACTCTCTTTTCAAGTGTACATGGGACATTCTCCAGAACAGAGCACATTCTATGCCATTAAAAAAAAAAAAAACTCAACACATTTTTTAAAAGATTTAAATCAGTAAACGTATGTTCTCTAACCAAATGGAATTAAATTAGAAGTCAAAAACAGAAGGGATTTTGGAAATTCACAAATATATGGAAATTAATGTAAATTTTTATTTCCAAGAAAAATGGATTGTAAACTTTGTATGGAAATTTTATAGACTCAGAATAGCCAAAACAATCTTGAAAAAAGACAGCAAGGTAGGAGGACTTGTACTTCTCAATTTCAAAATTCACCAGATAATTACACTAATCAAGATAGTTTGGTATTGCTATAAAGATTGACATAGAAATCAGTGAAATAGAACTGAGAGTCTGAAAATAAATTCTCACATTTATAACTAGCATCACTAGTGTTAAAAATCATAATTAATTAGAGATGTGCAAATTAAAACTGCAATGAGATATTACTTCATACCCATTAGCATGACAATGATAAGAAAGACAGACAAGTGTTGGTGGTGATGTGGAGAAATTAAAACCCTCATAAATTGCTAGTGGGATTGTAATATACTGCAACCATTTCAGAACACAGTGACAGTTCTTCCAAACATTAAACAGAGTCACCATATAACCTAGCAATTCTATCTTAGGTATATATTCATGAGAAATGAAAACATATGTCTTAAACAAAAAATTGTATATGGATATTCAGATAATTATTATTTATTAATAATAGTAAATGAAGGCACAACTCAAATTTTCATAAACTGATGATAAATAAATTTTATATATATATATATATATATATATATATATATATATATAAAATAGAATATTATTCATCTATACAAATAATGGGGAGCTCTGGTAGCATAGTGCCTAAGGCACTTGACTGCTAGCCAGAAGGCTGGTGGTTCAAACCCACCAGCCACTCCTCGGAAGGAAGATGGGACAATCTACTTCCATAGTGATACTGCTTCAGAAACCCAAGGAGGGGTCGCTATGGGTCAGGTCCGACTCAACAGCACATAACAACAACAACAACAACAACAACATACAAATAATGAAGTACTGATACATGCTATAGTATGGATCATCTTTGGAAAATCACACTAAAAAAAAGAAGTCAGACTCAAAAGTTCACGTATTATATTATTCTGGTTATATAAAAAGTCCACAATAGAAAATCTCTAGAGATAGTGATTATCTAAGGCTGGGAGTCTGGAAGTATGAAGAGTTACTGCTAATGTATATGGGCTTCATTTTAGAGTGATGAAAACATGTAAAAATCAGATGGTCATGATGGCTATTCAACTCTAAATATACTAACATTTGAAATATGTGCTTAAAATGGTGAATTAATTGGATGTAAATTTTATCTCAATAAAGCTGTTAAGAGGTCAATGAACACAAACAAAGTAAATAATAAAGTGGCTCACTAAATTCCTAAAATATAATCAATTATATTAAGTGGGTAAGCATACATGAATTAAAAAACAAAATTATTCAGAACGGTTAAAGAATGAGTGACCGCTGCAATCTTTACCTGAAACTCACTTTAAATTCCATGATATAAATATGTTAAAAGGAAATTATTGGGAAAAATATATCAGACAAATACTAATTAGGAGAAAGATTCAGTAATTTAATTGATATCAGACTAGTAGGCTTAAGATAACTATCAGAGACAAAGAAGGACAATACATGATTATAAAAATGTCAATTCACCAAAAGTCATAACAATTTTAAATGTGTATGCACCAAATTACTTGTGCTAATACTGAAAGCTATGCCACTGGTATTTCAAATACCTGCAAGGTCACACATGGGGGACAGAGTTCAGCAGAGCTTCCAGATACAGACTAAGAAGAAGTACCTGGCAATTTACTTCTAAAATTAGATGGCCAATGAAAACCTGATGAATATCAAAAGAACAATGTCTATGTTCTATCAGAAAATGAGCCCCTCAGGTTGGAAGGTACTCAGAGCAAGATTGGGGAAGAACTGCCTCTCCAAAATACAGTCAAAATTAATGACAGGGGTGGAATAAAGTTTTCTGGACTTTCACTTGCTGATGTGGCATGACTCAATATGTGAAGAAACAGATACAAACATCCATTAATAATTGGAATAAGGAATACAGAAAGTATTAATCTAGGAAAATTAGAAGTCATCAAATATGAAATAGTATGCATAAAGATCAATATCCTAGGTATCAGAGAGCTGAAATGGACTGGTATTGACCATTTTAAATCAGATAATCATATGGTCTACTATGCCAGGAATGGCAAATTGAAGAGTACTAATGTCACATTTATTGTCAAAAAGAATATTGCAAGATTTATCCTGTAGTACAGTGCTGTCAGTGATAGAATAATATCCATATGCCTACAAGGGAAATCAGTTAATATGACTATTATTGAAATTTACACAGCAACTTCTAATGCCAAAGATGAAGAAATTGAATTTTTACCAACTACAGCAGTGTAGAATTGATTAAATATGCATTCAAGATACACTGATAATTACTGGTGACTGGGGAACATGAAAGTTGGAAACAAAGAAAAATGATAAGTAGCTGGAAAATATGGCCTTGGTGATAGAAAATATGCTGGAGATTACAAGATAGAATTTTATAATACCAACAACCTATTCATTTTAAATACCTGTTTCAAAAACATAAGTGACTACATGCATGGACCTCACCAGATGGAATACACAAGAATCAAATTGATTACATCTGTGGAAAGAGACTATGGAGAAGCTCAATATCATCAGTCAGAACAAGCCCAGAGGCTGAGGGCAGAATAAACCATCAATTGCTCCAGTGAATTTTAAGTTGACGCTATAGAAAATTAAAACAAATCCATGAGAGTCAAAGTACAAACTTGATATAGCCCTCCTGAATTTAGAGCTAATGTCAAGAAAAGATTTGGTCTATTGAACACTAATGACTGAAGACCAGATAAGTTGTGGGAGGATGATAAGGACATCATACATGAAGAAAGCAAAAGGTCATTAAAAAGACAGAAAGTAAAAGACCAAAAGAGATGTCAGAAGAGCCTCTGGCATTTGTTTTTGAATGTAAAGTAGCTAGAATGAATGGAAGAAAAGATGAACTAAAAGAGCTGAACAGAAGAAGATTTCAAAGTGTAGCTCAAGAAGACCAATAAAGTATTATAATGAAATGTACAAATATCTGGAGTTAAAAATCCAAAAGAAAATAACATACTTGGCATTTTTCAAGATGAAAGGATGGAAGGAAAATTTCAAGCTTTGATTTGCAATGTGGAAGAATTCTACTGACAGAATATTGAACTATGCAAGAAGCATCAAAAGAAGATGGAGGAAATTCACAGAGACCCTCTGCCAAAAACAATTGGTAGACATGCAATCAGTTCAGGAGGTACCAAATGATCAAGAACCAGTGGTATTTATGGAAGAATTCCAGTTGCATTGAAAGCATTGCCAAAAAACAAACTCCAAAAATTGATGGAATACCAATTAAGATATTTCAACAAATGGATGCAATGCTGGAAATACTCACCTATTTATCTATGCTAAGAAATTTGGAAGATAGATATTTGGCAAATTTACTGGAGGAGATCCATATTTGTGTCCATTCAAAGAAAGGTAATCTAACAGAATGCAGAAATTATCAACCAATATCATTAATATTACACACAAGTAAAATTTTGCTGAAGATAATTCAAAAACAGTTCCAGCAGCACATTGACAGGCAAATGCTGGAAATTCAAGCTGAATTTAGAAGAGGATGTGGAATGTGGGGTACTATTGCTTATGTCACATGGGTCATGGCTAAATCAAAGAAAACCACAAAATTGTTCACCTGTGCCCTATTAATTATGTAAAGGCATTTGACTTTGTCAATTATACAAATTATGTTTAGACCATACAAAAATTGCAAAGAATTTGAATTCCAGAATACTTGATAGTGCACATGTGGAGGCTGCACGGAGACCAAGAGGCAGTCATTCAAAAAGAACAAAGGGATACTGTGTGGTTTAAATTCAGGAAAGGTGTGCATCAAGGTTGTATTCTTTCACCACATTTATTCAATGTGTATACTGAACAAATAATCTGAGAAGCTGTACTACATGAAGAAGAATGAATCATCAGGATTCGAGGAAGATTCATTAACAATCTGAGACCCGCAGATGACATAACCTAGTTTGCTGAAAATGAAGAGAACCTGAAGCACTTATTCATGAAGATCAAAGACTACAGTCTTAATTATAGGTTACACCTCAACATAAAGAAAACATAAATCCTCATAAATGGACCAATAAGTACCATCGTGATAAATGGACAAAATATTGAGTATTTTAAGGATTTCATTTTACTTGGATCCACAATCAATGCTGACTAAAACAGCAGTTAAAAAATCAAATTATATATTGCATGGCAAATCTGCCACAAAAGACCCACTTAAAGTTTTAAAAAGCAAAGAATGTTACTTTGAGGACTAAGGTATGCTTGATACAAGCCATGGTTGTTTCAGAAGAATCAATACATTTGAATTATGGTGCTGGCAAAGAATATTGAATATACCATGTACTGCCAGAAGAACAAATAAATCTGTTTGGAAGAAGTTCAACAAGGATGCTCCTTAAAAGCATCCTTCATCTCAAGAAGAGACTTCACCTTGCTTACTTTGGATGTTTTCAAGAGGGACCAGTCCCTGGAGAAAGATATCATGCTTAGTGTTTTGGTTTTTAGTGCTGCTATAACTAACATACCACAAGTGGATGGCTTTAATAAACAGGAATTTTATTCTTTTACAGATTAGGAGGCTAGCAGTTGAAGTTCAAAGTGCTAGCTCTAGGGGCTGGGTGAAGGCCCCTTGATGCTCTGCCCCCTGATGCTAGGCCCCCTGATGCTAGGCCCCCTGGAGCTGGCAACTTTTTCTGATTCATACAGCTGTTTGCTGCTGAGGCTGTTGAACCAAGATTAATAGGTAAAATGGCACAGTCCCAAGATCAGCAGACAACATCACAGACCACTAGTTCGTGTCTAGAAACAATCCCAAAATCAGTAGGCAACATGGAAATAATCCCAAGATTGGCAGGCAACATGACAGGTCACTGAGATGAAGACTTGGCCAAGTGCAGGGTCCAGATGTGCCAAAAGCTAGAGACCTTTCCCAATATTTTCCATGTATACTGGAAGTAGGCCACACCCCACACCCCAAAGGCAACCCCCTTTTCACTGATTAAATCTCACAGTAGATTCCCCATGGAGTTTATTATACCACATCCAATCTTATCATGGGGGATAGCTACATCCAGCTGCCAAGCTACTCAAAATCACAGCCCAGCCAAGATGACATACAACTTTAACTATCACCCATAACTTTATGCTACTCAAATCAAACCAAACTCACTGCCATTGAGTCAATTCAACTCTTAGCAACCCTGATTGGGTTTCTAAGGCTGTAAATCTTTACGGAAGCAGATTTCCCCATATTTCTTCCGAAGAGCAGGTGGTGGGTTTGAGCCACTGACCTTTAAGCTAGCAGCCAAAAGCCTTACCCTTTATACCACCAGCACTTTTTTTTAATACTACTATGGGGGGGGGGGTGTAGGAGGACAACCTTCCATTTCTAAAAGTATAATGCCATTGCTTGCTATAAATTTGACCAAAAATATCTCTTTGCCCAAATTTTAAAATGCAGGACTTTGAGGAAGATTTAAAAGAGGACAAAAATTCAAGTTTGTAATGAAAAGTCCTTATTTATGTATATTTTTAGTAATCATTTTAATTCAATACTTATAACTCAAAATAAGAAATAATTGAATTGGAAAGCAATTTTTATTTTCTACATTATTTTGCAATCATCCTACACCCTTCAATTTGGGATCAAAAGCATATATATATCTGATGCACTACAGAATCAGTAATTTTAGAAAACTATGTTTGTAATCTTCCAAGAAAAGTGAAACCTCAAATTGATAATGACATATCTCCTTGTGCTTGTTGACAAGATTTCTATTCACTGCTTTATTTCTTAGAGGTGAGGATATGTACCTTCATATTGAAAATAATACACCAAACAACTCTTTTTTGGACTCCTTTCATGAATAATACATTAACAAGCTTTCAGAAGTTCATAGTCATCTCTTCAACTTAAAAGTGAGAAGAAGGGAGGCATGGACTAATTTGTAGGTGGTAGAATTTCTGGGTTCTCTACTAACTTTCTTTATCAATTATCCTTCTGAGCCTCTTTATGGTTATACAATGTAATGGCATGTACTACCTACATCACTACAAAGTACAAAATTTTAAAACTAAGAGCAGGCAATGTAGGGTTTCTCCTCAGTGGTGTACATAAACTACAATTATGAAAAATTCTACAATTTTTTGATTGGGGAGTCTGAATTATATGAAACTGGCTACCAAAATCCAGGAAAGGAAATTTAGGTGGGAAAACAAACAAAAAAACTCACTGCCATGAAGTCAGATCTGACTCATAGTGACCCCACCTTGGGTTTCTGAGGCAGTATCACTATGAAAGTATATTGCCCAACCTTCCTTCCAAGGAGTGGATGGTGGGTTTGAACCGCCAGCCTTCTGGTTAGCAGTCAAATGCCTTAGGCACTATGCCACCAGAGCTTCTAGGTAGGAAAGGGTTCAGAATTATTGTTCTGTAACTCATCTCCCAGAGACTATAGATTTGTTGGTTCCCAGGACAACACAGAAGAGTCAGAGATCACTGAACTTGTCTCAATCCTAAATTCATAAGCTCAATGATACTTGATCTCTTCTAGTCATTTCCTTATTCACCATATCACCACCTGACACTAAAATGGAAAGGAAGGGTGATGATGATCTTATTTAGAGTTTTATTTATTAAAAAATACTTATTAAATGCCTCCTATATATATGGACTTGATTAGGTGGTAGAAGTATAATTGTGAGCAAAAGGAGACTTGATCCACATTTTCTCACAGGAGAAAGAATAAGAAAGAGGGAGAGGAATAGGGAGGGACAGAAATAAAAAGGGAAGGAGGAGGAGAGGGAGAGGAAGAGATGGATAAAATTTTAAAAATCATTAATTAATAAATTGCTACAAATTGAGATTATCTGAAGGAAAGAGTATTATTTAGCGGGCAAATTACAGGGAACCTGGTCTAGGCAATGGGATCTAGGTAAGATTACAGGTGAAATCTGAAGCATGGACAGGAATGAATGAAGTGAGAGCTGGGGTAGAAAGCTGAACAAAAGATGTTAAAGATCTATGGCAGGCAGAAACATGGCACATAGAAGAACCGAGAGAAGGCCAGAGTGGGTGAAAGGAGAGAAAAATAATGCTGCAGGGATGGGGAGGTAGCCAAAAGACATACCACCAGACCATTTCGGCCTTGTTAAGAATTTGAGCCCTTGTCCCAAGACCCCTACATTGCCTGCTCTTAGTTTTAAAACTTTGTACTTTGTGGAGATAAGGGATGGGATGCAATATAATGTTGATCACTGTTTTGGAAAAAGAAAAAATCACATCTGGTGTAATTCAGAGAAAGAATTGGAATAGGGAGGGCCATTGAGTCATTTATGGAAAAAAACAGTTAGCAGACTCTTTCTGTCATCCTAGAAGAAGATAGTGATAGCCAGAACTACTAGACAGTGGAAAGAGAAGAGTAGAATGGATTCAAATTATTTGGAAGTTTAAAATAGACAGGGTTTAGTAATGAATTGATTATCAGCAATGAGGGACAGAGTGATATTACACATGCCCTCGAGGTTTCTGATTTTTACAGTTGGGTGAATGGTGGAGATTTTCAATAATATAAAGAACATAAGGAGAGATCCTATGAGATTTTTGGGTGAGAGGATTCATGGCTTCCATCTTGAAAATGTTTAATTTGAAGTGCTTCTGGAACTTCCAATCAGATCAAGTAGCTGTTAGATATGTGGATCTGGGCTGAAGATATGCTATAATACATCCATATGCTATAGGAGTCATCAGGGCACTTGAAACCACACAAAATACATACAAACTATATATATATATATATATATATATATATATATATATATATATAAGAAATATATAAGAAATTTCAAAACTGACCATCCATAAATCCACCACTAGCTAAAAACATACAGCATTTGTGTTGACTTTTTCACTGCCATATCTGAAGATATCATTGTTGTTGTTGTTATTGTTGTGATGCACCATTGAGTTGGATATGACTCATAGTGACCCCTTCTTGGGTTTCCGAGGCGAAATCACTACGTAAGTAGATTGCCCAACCTTCCTTCTGAGGAGTGGCTGGTGGGTTTGAACCGCCAGCCTTCTGGTTAGCAGTCAAGTGCCTTAGGCACTATGCTACCAGAGCTCTGAAGATACCTTTAGAGGAGGAAAAAATAAATAAATAAAAATAGAATTACCTCAGGCTGATACTGCCCACATGAAGGTGATCTCAATTACCCAAGGAAGCTCTCATATTAACCTCCAAAATAATATAGCAAGCCTTTCTAAATTACATGCCTGAGACAGAAACCATGGAGAAGGACTCCCTTAGCAAATGGGTTCTGTGAAGCTTCAGAAAGCACTGACTGAGGCTCCCAATCCCACTGTTTTCCAGATCCTAAATAACTTGATGAAAAATAAGTGTCAGGTGAGGCACGACAGAAAGTATACCCCTTGATACCAGTTCTGCTGAAAGAAGCCATGATGAAACCCAGAGTTAATAACTTTAATAGTCCCTGTAGAAGAAAGCTGTGTTTATTGCTACCTGACTCATGACATACCCCTTTCCTATAAAACGAGAAAGCAAATATGTCAGAATTTAATAAAAGTTTATCTTTTTCTACCTATAAACAATTCTAAATAAAACAAAACAACAAGTATGCTCTGCCAGATGGTAGTTAAACTGTTTGGAGATATTAACCTCAGAATTCTTACAAACCAACTTCCAAAATAAAAGTTTGTATTTTAATTACTCATGCAGCACTGGATCATTGAATGTCAAATTAGAACATGCCTCAGGCAACAATTAACGTCTGTGTTTCTACTTTTCTTGAGTGCCTAACTGTAAGATGGGGTATGTCCAAAGCTTCTTGAATATTGAAAGTGCAAGTTTCAACTAAAATATGAATAATGCGACAGTGCAATTTCATTCCACCCCAGTAATTCCTCTGAACTCTGATGTTTGCCAGTCCAGTGCATTCCTCAGCGGGGCCAGGCTGTAAGGAAGCTGGCAAATGAGAGCATGGTCACGTTCATGGAATGAAAGATTGTCTTGGAATTAAATGAACACATAATAAACAATGAGATTGATGAAGACCCTTTATAGCTGTGCAACTTTTCAACAGTAAACAATATAGGTTAAGGAATCTCAGGCACTGGAAATATTTTTCTTCAATATTTTTAATGTCCCCTCCCCCAATTATTTAAACAGTTTATCTTAATATAGTGAAATGTAGTTTGTGGAATGCAGGAGAAAAAAAAAAAAAAGCAAAAAGAGCTTTGGTTCAGGATTTAGAAAACAAGGAGCTGTGTCGTCAAAGCACATTGCTTCATCGGCAGTATAGGGAATATCATTCCTGCACAAATAATGTCTGGGGTTATGCTGTGAGAATCAAGGGAGATCAAGTAGTGTGTGAAAGTGCTTTGGTCATTGCAAAAACTCTCTACACAGGTGGGATATTTGAGAGACTTTGCTATATTTATGCATATCTGATGCCTTCATAAGTTAAACTAACTCTCACGATGATAATAACCTGATTTTAGTGCCTTAGGACATTTCCCCAAATTTGATCTCATTTCTGAAAGAATAGAGATAGGACTACATATTAAATGTTGTATAGGTAGAAAAAATGTACGCATGTGTACAGAGGTATACGTCTATACATACGTGTGCATAAGTATATGTGTGTTACATGAACATAGGTTTATGCACACATAACAAATGGCCTGGTAGAATGGTAACATCATATTTTTAAACTTCATAATCATTTGTTAGATTCCCTCCTGCCCCAATCCTGCCCTCATCTGGAGGATTTGAATGTCTAGCTCTCTTTACTTAAATCACACCTGGCTTCATTTTCAATCCCTTCTGCCCACTTCCAACCTAATTCTGTGTTTGGCCATCACCTCAAATTGGTTGATGTCCCAGTGGCTGGACTCTGGGTTTTCTTGCCATCTACTTTAAAATCTTCTGCATTTTTAAGCATTTTCTCTCTCTCTTGCCAAGGTGAACCATCTAGTCCATCTATGTGCTTGCCCTTACCCTCCTTAGGTCCTCTCTCGCATCTTTATTTTCTCCTTCTCTAGGTTTCCTTGCCTTCTATAGATATTCTCTTATGTCCTCATTCCTAAAAGACATGTCACTTGACTGCTTCCTATGCAATACACTGTCTCATCCTGTGTACCAAAGTACATCTCTGTCCACTGCTTCTCCTTTACTACCTAACCCATAGTACGCTTTGACCATCACAATGTCCTTGACTCTGCTTTGCCAGTGTCACCAATGCCTACAAATCTCCACAACCAATTCCTACTTTTTGTAATCCATCTGACTTGGCTTCCCCACATTTACCACTGTTCACCACTCCTGTATTTTCCTGCTTTTCTAGCTTCCTATGCAGTCTCCCTTGATGGCTCCACTTACAAAGTCAACTATTAAATACTGGTTTCTCCCAAGGCTCTCTCCCCAGTGATTGCTATGTTTATGACTGCTATGTTTACTTTCTTTGACCTTCAACCATTCTCGTAAACCTAATTCTTAAATTGGACAAAGGGGACTCTCAGATCTATCTCTAAACGAGGCTTCTCTTGAGCCCGAAATATAACTTCCAACAGTTACCAGGACAACATCACATGAATATCTGCCCCAAACTGAAACTATCAACAACCAATGCTACTGTATTTTTATGCAAATAACATGTATGTTATACATTTCTCAAGTTGTGCAAAATCCCCTACATGTTACTTTTGTAGGCACACTATGCTGCATGGTAGATGTGTGGGCATGTTACTAATGTGGGTGCATTACTTGTGAAAAAATAGGGTTAATTCTATTTCTCTAGTGTCACTGACATCTGTTTCCTCTCTCATCCCTACTGCTACTGCACTAATTTGAGATCTCAGAACTTCTTGCCTAGATTATTGCAATAGCTTTACGATAAATCAGTCACCCTCTCCTCAGTATAGATGTCAGCATTATTTTCCTATCTCTTGTAATCATGACCCCATACTGTTCAAACATTGATGATGGTTCATGCTTTTCTATAAAATAAATTTCAAATTCTTAGAGTGAAGGAAGTCAAAGGCAAATGGAAAAAATTAGTCCAAGAATAAGATGGACCATGAGGACCTCAACCTTCATGACCCCAAGACCAGAAGAACTAGATGGTGCCTGGCTACCAATGCCAACCACTTGGAAAGGATCAAAACTGGAGGTCCTGGAAAGAGTGGGAGAAACAATGTGGAACAAAATTCAGAAACACAAAAATGACCAGAATTACTGGTCAGATAGGGTCTGGTGAAACCCCCAAGGCTGTGGCCCCATGTTACCCCTTCGAGCCTAGAAATGGACTCACTCCCATGAATTGGTTCTCAGCCTAACAGCAGGAACATCTAACATGCAGCACATCTACCCCCCGGTGATGCACTCACCTACTCTAGGGAGAAGCACCCTTAGGACACTCAGCCACAACACACCAGAGTGGCCGCATTCACATAGAGGGAAAGCTGGACAGACAGGAGTGCATAGTTCAGAAGGCACAGGGAGGGGGTAGTCACATGGTGGAGGGGGAGAGGAGAATTTGTTATGGTCAGGGTGGTAATTGGAGAGTGAAAACAAATGTGCATGAGCTGTTGCATGTAAAACAAATTTGCTCTGTAAATTCACACCCAAAGCACAATAAAATTCAAATAAATAAATTTCAAAATCTTTATCATGATATTTGAGAACATGCACTTCATTTTCATTTCCTACTAAAAGTTCGTTTCCCATCTCAATTCCACAGTCCCATCCCGAGACCATCATACATTATTTTCCATCCTTCTGCTGGAATATTCATCTTGCCTCCCTAACTTCTATACATCCAAATCTAGACTCAGCTTCCACTATGATCTCCTTAAATGCTTTCCACATCACCCTAAACCCAAAAACAAACCTCTTTCCATCCAGTTGATTGACTCTTAGTGACCTTATAGGACAGAGAACTGTTCCTGGAGTTTTCAAGGTTACAATCTTTACAGAACCATGCTGCCACATCTTTCTCCCATGGATGACTGGTGGGTCCAACCTTTTGGTTAGCATCTGAGTGATTAAACCTCTGCACCACCATCTCCTCCTAATCACCTCCGTTGGAATCATTTGATCTCTTTTCTGTGCTTATGGGGGAATGTTATCCTGTAGGAATTATTATAACTTGAATTTCATTGTGTATATATATCTCTTTTCCCCTAGATTATTAGCTCCTTTAAAGTAGAAAGAGCATCTTGCTCATCACAGAAGTCCTCCATGGTACAAATATTTTGCACAAAAGAAAGGTTTGATAAATATTTCTATGACTGAAATGTTATTCATGGAAAAATTTCTAATACCTCTGAGCAGCACCATCAAATGACTTTGGCAGACAGTAACAAGAATTTGTTCACATGCATGAACAAATACTAAATGCCAGATCAAAACTCTTTTAGTTAAGGAACATCAAATTCCTTATAAAGTTCTCTAGTTTCCCAGGTGCATATTGATATTGGCATTAATACCACTTAAAACAAACAAACAAACTCTCTGCTTATGAGTCTGTTCAGACTCATAGCGACCCCCACTGGGTTTCCAAGGCTGTCAAACTTTACGGAAATAGATCGCCCCATCTTCCTTCCGCAGAGCAATTGCCAAATAAGTGTTTATTGAACAAACAAGTGTCAAATTAATATATTGACATAGATGTTCATTTTCTTTTCTTTCTTCTTTTTAGAATTGGAGAAATGATATTGCTGAGGACAAAGTTAAAAGGAAACTTTTTAGTCAAGTTCCAGAGGAGGCAGCTCTCCTTTTACACCAGAAGTGCTGCAGGGCTAGCTTCCGAGAACTGTTTTCCTTATCCCACAAGGCTGCTACTCTCCAGAGAATGCCTTCATTTTCTCACAGCTGTCATCTTTTAACCTTATTTTTTAAAAAAATCAGATATGTGGAAAAAAACACCTGCTTTTCCAGCAGGAGCATGGGGACAGGCTTTAGTCAGAAGCAGCAGGAGTGGCTTTCTCAGTGCCACCATTTCAAATTGATTAGCCAAGACTGCAGAGTGGTGCCCTCACCCCTCGGGCACCATTGAATCCAGAGTGTGTATTTCAGAGCCAGTCCATTGTAACAGTCACTGGTTGTGACACCTCATATTGGCCTAATTACTAGGTTGAAAATTCTCTGTATTTTGAGTTTCTGGTTAAGTCCAAGTCATTTTTCTTCCACCTACATACTGTTTGACAGCAAAGGAACATTTCATTAGCAATAAAAATGACTTTCATTTTTCCTTCCATTTCAGCTTCTTGAATTCTTCTTTGAATGAAAATTCTAGCAATACTTGATTTTCATTTCAACTCATTGTCACTTTGATTTATTTCTCTAAGTGCCCGGTAAATGGGAACATAGAGCAAGCAATAAAAATGGAAGACAGCCTTTTTTTTTTAAAAAAAAAAAAAAAAGAACTCTCTTATTTTGGCGTTGAGGAAGCTCCAATAAGACAAAGGTATTGATGTATAATAAGAATATTTGAGTGGATCTGAAAGCACCAAAGTCGTCTATGGCAAGTGACTTTTGCCTAGTTTACTGCTGAGATTTTCATCCCATTCAGAGTCAAGATACAGGTATGGAAAGTTTTCTTTATACCACTTCACTTTTAAGAAAAACCTACATTAGAACCTGTTTTAGCTAACTCAAAAAAATCTGAACAGCTTTTTCACTTTTAAGAAAAAAGGCAAAAAGTGAAGCTGGTGTTTGGCGTTGGTTTTGCACTGAGCCAATAAAGAGAAAGCACAAACTCCAAGCAGCAAGAGTGCCATCACCAAGCTCTCCCCAGAACTACACTGTACATACATTGTTTCTACCTTATGTAGGCTGTGCATTTATCATAGCATTCCTGTTTTTACTGTCTGTTGATATTATTTTAGGTTTTATGTGTTATTTGGTATGATTTGATAAGCTATTTCTTGGTTCTGGGAATGCTCAAAATAATTCCCATATAAATTAATAGTAATTACTTCTTCTCTTTATGCAGTTTTGGCTTATGAAGGGTTTTGTAGAAATGCTCTACTTTTAGATAGTGAGGGAAACCTGTATATAAGTAGTTAGATAGAGACATATACATGTTGCTGTTGTTATGTGCCGTCGAGTCGGACCGGACTCATAGCGACCCCTCCTTGGGTTTCTGAGGCAGTATCATTACGGAAGTAGATTGCCCAACCTTCTTTTCAGGGAGTGGCAGTTAGATAGAGGCATATACATAGACTCATTTAAATTAGTATTATATTTATACTAAAATGAATAAGGAGCCTGGGTGGTGTAGTGGCTAAGGCATTTGGCTATTAAACAAAAGGTCAATGGTTTGAACCCACCAGCTGCTCTGTGGAAGAAAGATGAGGCAGTTTCCATAAAGATTTACAGCCTTGGAAACCCAGGAGGCATTGCTATCAGTCAGAATTGAATCAATGGCAATGAGTTTGTTTTTTAGTTTTTGAGTAAAATAAATATTTATTTAATCTACCTATTTTTAATTTGGGAGCTCTGGTGACATAGTGCCAAAGGCATTTGACTGCTAACCAGAAGGCTGGTCGTTCAAAATCACCAGCCACTCCTTGGAAGGAAGATTGGGCAATCTACTTCCATAGAGATACTGCCTCAGAAACCCAAGGAGGGGTCACTATGAGTCTAATTGACTCCATAGCAGTGAATTTGGTTTTGTTTTTTGGTTATGTCTCTTCTTCACTCTGAGAGCCTAGACATGTGACTATTTTCTCAGACTCAGTTTCTTGATCAGTAAGAGGAGAATAATGTTTTAAGTCACTGAATTTTTATGAGGATTACATGATAATATAAGTAAAGCATTCAATACCAAGCCTGGAACAAAAGGGGCAGTCAGAAAATGATAATGGCTATTATTAATCAAAGTGTGTTATGTGAAGCTGGAAAATTCATGAACAGTGTTCATCTGGTACAGACAGAGTCCTCAGCCTAGTCTCCCAGTGCCCTCTCCCTGTGGAGGCGAAATTCCTAAGACTGATCGACCAAAAGCAAAGTAGCACCTCTATTCTGAACTAAGGAGTATCACATTTTAAAACTGCCAAATTTTAAAGGAAAATTTCAATTCCAAATTTAAAAAAATAATAATAATAACATTCACATATTAAAAAAAAAAAGGCATAGGATTTGAGGTGTAGGAATTTAAAGGTCATCTAAAGCTCTGGTAGCATAGTGGCTAAGGCACTTGACTGCTAACCAGAAGGCTGGCGGTTCAAACCCACCAGCCACTCCTCGGAAGGAAGGTTGGGCAATCCTACTTCCGTAGTGATACTGCCTCGGAAACCCAAGGAGGGGTCGCTATGAGTCGGGGCTGACTCGACGGCAAATAACAACAACAACAACAATGCAAACACCTACCCACACTCTTCTATACTAACAGCAATAAACCTTTCTCACCAAAAGAATTGTCATTCAGTCCATATAGTTTGGTATTCTTTGGTAAGAGGTCAACAATAAAACTAAGAATTAGTCCTAATTTCTTATTTTCCAGTACCTCTATATTTCCTCCAACAGTTCATTCTGTTACCTATACCTCCAAAATGCATTCATAGCCAGCATTTTTCTCATTACTCCTATGGTTATCACCCTCAGCAAAGCCACAGCCATCTCTCATCTGGGCTTCTGTAACAGCCACCCAACAAATCTCTCTACTTCTAGCTTTGCTTCCCTGAGGCCATTTATTACACAACAGCCAGTGTAGTATTTTCAGAACATAATTCAGAACATGGCAAACTCTCTCTTGCAATCTCCTAATGGTTTTCCATCATGCTTAGGATAAAACCCAAGCCCTGACTAGACCCCCTCAGGCTGCATGAGATCAAAAGATTGTTCTTTTTCATTTTCTTCTGTTCCACCCACTGCCTCATTTGTTTGGTCTAGATTCTCAGCTTCTCACTCCTCCTCAAACAGAATGAGTGTATTTCTTCTTGGCTGTTATTGACCAATTAATTTGAATTTGACCCATCATTTCCAATCACATTACTGTTTTATATTCTTCATCTTCCTTACATCTTTTTATGTTTTCTGTGATGGAATGCAAACTCCATGGACAAGGGAACCATTTAGTCTTGTTCCCCACTGTGTCCCCAGAATTTGCTACACTACCTAGAAATATAGCAGGCACTTTACTGTTTTTCAGCTAATAAATATATAAATGCTTAATGCTTTACTTATCAATTCTTCCTTAAGTGTCTCAAGGATAGATATCATATTCATCCATCTATAACTCTCTAGTAGCTAGAGTAGTTCTGTGGTCCCAGATGGTGACAGTTTTATGAAGAACATAGTATATAGGGGCTTAGGAATTATTTTAGGAGTTCTCATGGCACAAAGCTCTCAGCTGCCAACTAAAAGATGGGCAGTTCAAACTCACCAGCCACTCCATAGGAGAAAGACAAAGCAGTCTGATTCTGTAAAGATTTACAACTTTGGAAACTTGGAAACCCTCTGGGGCTTGTCCTTTAGGGTCGCTGTGTGTTGTATGTGTTGGAATCAACTAGATGGCAGGAGGTTTGGTGTTTTTTCTTGTTTTTTTTTTTTTTTTTTTTTTTTTTTGTGGTGGGGGGTGTTGGTCAAGAAATGACTTTCAGAGAAGGAAGCTGATGACTTGAGATTGAGGTTGTATGATGAAAAGGAACAAGCCAAAAGAAGATCTTGGAAGTTAGTCTGTATTGCCAATTGTCTCTAGTACTCATTTGACACTTAGCAAAAGCTCACACATATGGGTAATTCTTTTTATGGATCTGCCCTCTCAATTTCTTCATAAACATCACAAGGCCAAGGACTATGTTGATAACCCTCAATGCCAACCATGAAGTGGGCCCTTAGTAACAAGAATAGCAAAGACAATAATGTTAGAATTGACTTTATTCATTTTAAGACTAGGGATTTTTTTTTTTTTTTGAATCTTAGCTCTACCATGCCTAAGACCATGAAACAACCTCACGCAGTTTTCTTTCACAACTATGTTAAAACATTTAATGACGAACTGTTCACGACATTATCCTAGATTCAAGATCTTTCTCTATGCCTTCTTCCACAAACAATGCATTGCATGTAGTAGATATACAGAATGAATATACAGTTAGAAGTAAATAGACTCGTTTTATTAAAGGAAGCAGTAAATAATGATAGCAAGGAGCTTATTTTCATATTAGGACGGCAGGTCTTTGGAAAGACCAATGTATTCCTACTGTTAACTGACCTCAAATGAATCTGGAAAAAAATCTTCATTGGAAGAAATGACATTTCATGACACAGAAATTTGCTTTGAACATGTCTTAGCACATAAATTTAGATACTAAGAATAGTCACAGTGGGGCACACACAAAGATCAGACTTGTCAAATGGTACTATAATGCAGAGGTCAACAAATAAAAACTTCTCGAAAGGACACTCTGTACCTCCGACCTTTCTTTCACTACTCATTTAACTAACCTGATAATGGGGTTCTGCTCTGTCATTAATTTGAGCTATATTGGAGTAATCAGCTTGCCATATGTTTCACTACCATTTCATTGCACTTAGTATGCTATTGCTGATGTTTGTCTTTGTAACTCTTTGGAATGACCTTTACTGGAGTAGGCAGGCTGGGGACATGGGGCAGTGGGACTTTTAAGTCAGAAATTCACCACCAAGTTTCTGAGAATAGAATTTCAGGGACAGTTTTACTATTTCAGGCTCTCCTGTGATAGTTTTCAGAGGATAAGCATATTAACCACAGATTTAATATGTTGTACCTTGGTAATATGAAGTAGCACTTCGGGTGCATGCTAAGTGAGGAATTTAAACTTTGAAACTGAAACAATATTATTAGTTGATAGTTCTAACATTTCCATGAATGTAAAAAGAGAAACATAGATCTTTCTAAAGAGACATTTGGCAACATATAACAAAATCCTTAATGTTTTACATCCTCCAGTGAATCAGGAATTCTGTCTTTAGGAATTGATCATAAAGATATAATCATTATGTATATAAATACACATATAATTATATGAATATATATGAATATTTCTTCTTATGTGAGTTTAGAAGCAGCGTATTTAGCTGCAACACTCAGAAAGCCCTATTAGAGTCTGCACCGTAGTCTATTCCTGGCTTGGTTCAGTGGCTCTGTGATTTTATCAAAGGACCATATTCTTTCTTCCCTTCTCTATCTTTCTCATTGTGGAGGCAGTTTCTAAATCTTACTTCTCTTGGCCATAAAGTCACTGCCACATATCCAAGCAATATGTCTGGAATGAAAGGTATGGGTGGTAGATAGGCTCTTCAGGCATTATGAAGGGGTAAACATTTTCCAGGCGCTATCCGCTCAATGGCAGTGTTTGCTTTTGGTTTGGATGGATCCCAGTAGTTTTATCCTCACCTCTCATTGGTCAGAGGTGAGTCACATGACAAATTCTAGCTGCAAGAAAACTGGGAAAGTGGATATCTGGCAAAACAGACAGGCTTTTCTTAATTGGTCTGGAATACTGTTGGATTAGTATCTGAGAGAGAAGCACATTGCAACCCCAATCAAACTCATCAGAGTGAAATTAACAGAAAAAGAAAGAATTACTGTTGCATGGGCACTAACATCATGCACCACCCCACATATCCAAGAATTAGACAATAAGAAACTTTTAAATGATGTTTTTAAATATATTTAATGACATAGTAATTTTATTTTAGAGTATTAAAAATTAATTCTAATATTGTATATTTTGGAACATCATATTGTAGTTTAAAAATTTCTGAATGTATATCATCGAAGGAAGATAGACTTTGTACAAAGATCTCCAATTGTTATCTCCAGAAGAGGGAATTGTTAAGAACTGAAGTGAGGTTTTGATGCTAGTAGATAATATTTGGCCAGGTGATCCAGCAATACTGGACTCCTACCCCATATTATAGCCATTCTACTACATAAGTCCTCCAAGGAACAAATTTCTGTCTTGGCTTACAACTGAAAGAGCCTGGTGCTCTAACCTAGAAATCTAAAAGACTTTCATCTAAACCCGATGTTCACTGATCTCCAATTTGCTTCTACTTCCAAGCCAAGACTACATCTTGGGATTGTACATGTTTTAGCAGCAGAACAGAAGAACGAAGAACAGGAGTCCCAGATCCAATGAGAACTTCTGTTTCCTGTATGGACTTGTAAAGAGAAAGAAAGCCACATCTTTTTAAAACAAAATAATCCTGATCACAAAAAATATGACCTAATCAGCATTCCAGAATACAACCTTTCTGTTTTATGGCGTGAAATGGGAGGAGAGGAGGAAGAATCATCCTTGGCCCACAGGACGATTTGCATTTTATCTGAATCTTCTACATTTTTTCTTTTACAATCAACATGTTCTAATTTTGTAATAAGACAAATGTTATAATAGAATGAATTTTTCACACTAACTGCATATTTAATGAGATGTTATCTACCAAAAGAAGATTTGTTTATGGTCTTTGCATTTCCTTGGTCATGAATTTTTAGCGCAGTAAATAATATGCAGTGATACATAGAGGTGCAGTGACAGATTTTGCATCTGATATGCACAAGAAACAAAGGGAAATAAATGAAATTTTTGTTCCTGAAAAGAATAGAATCAGGAAATGGTATATAAGCAAAGGAAATTAAATGATAGAAGGAAAATATCTTAGATTTTAAGCAAAGCTTAGATGTCATCTACTTATTCCAATTTTTAACTCCCCAAAAGGAATTACAACTCATGGGTATATAGTCATCTAAGTACTGCTTGAATGCTTTTGATGACATAATATTCACTATTATTTATTTAGGCCTAGCTGAGCTGAAACCATTTGATTTAAAAGTCTGCACCCTCTCTGCAACTTACAAGTTCCTTTCCAATAAACATCAGGTGAAGTGATATAGAAAGCTGCTGTTGTTTTCAAAGTTTTACATTATTTTTGTCAAAACGATCAAACTTTCTACCTATGTCCCTAAAACAGTATTTAAACATCCATATTTTCCAATGTTAGGAGAAATTCTATTACACCATACTGATTCATTCCCAGATAAAACTTTTTATTTTATTTTCATATAAAGAATGTTTTTTCTTTGATTTTCCTAATTCTTTTGAGGTTTTTATTATTATTATTAAATTGTATTTATTTTGTTGTTGCTGTTGCAAATACACACAGCAAAACATATACCAGTTCAACAGCTTATATATGTACCATTTAATGACATTGATTACATCTCGAGTTGTATAACCATTCTCATCCTCCTTTTCTGACTTGCTTCTCCCCTATTGACATAAATTCACTACTCCCTAGGGTTCCTGTCTAATCTCTTGAGCTGCTGTTATCAATTTGATCCCATACAGACAGTTCTTAAAAGAGCATAATATTCAAGGCAGACCTTTTTTACTGTTGTTATTGTTGTTAGGTGCCATTGAATCTGCTCTGACTCATAAACATCCTGTATACCACAGAATGAAACACCGCCTGGTCCTGCGTCAGCCTCACAATGCTTGCTATATTGGAGCCCATCATTGCAGCCACTGGATCAATCCATCTCCTTGAAGGCTTTCCTCTTTTTTGTTGCCCTTACACTTTACCAAGCATGATGTCCCTCTCCAGGGAACAAATGGTCCCTTCTGATAACATGACCAAAGTAGGTGGGACAAACTCTGGCCATTCTCACTTCCAAGGAACATTCCAGCTGCACTTCTTCCAGGACAGATTTGTTAGTTCTTTTGGGAGTTCATTGTAGCCTCAGCATTCCTCACCAACACAACTCAAAACCATCAACTCTTCTTTGCTCTTCCTTATTCATCATCCAGCTTTCACACGCATATGAGGCGATTGAACATACCATGGCTTGGGTAAGGCACACTTTAATCTTCAAAGAGATCTTTTCTCTTCAGCACCTGAAAAAGATCTTTTGCAGCGAATTTGTTCTATGCAATACCATTGTCTGATTCTTGACTTCTGCTTCTATTGGTGTTGATTGTGGAACCAAGTAATATGAAATCATTAACAACTTCAATCTTCTTTCCATTAATTGCAATGATGCTTCTTGGTCCAGTGGTGAGGATTTTTATTTTCTTTATGGTGAGATGTAATCCATACTGCACATGTAGTCTATAATCTTCATCATTAAGTGTTTCAAGTCATCCACACTTTCAGCAAGCAAGGATGTGTTGTCTGCATATTGCACGTTGTTAATGAGTCTTCCTCCAGTCCTGATGCCATGTTCTTCTTCATATAGTCCAGCTACTTGGATTATTTGTTCAGCATACAGATTGAATAAGTTTGGTGATAGAATATATCCCTGACACACTCTCTTCCTGATTTTAAACCATGCAGTGTCCCCTTATTCTGTTTGAATGACAGCCTCCTAGTCTATGTACAAGTTCTTCTTGAGCACAATTAAGTGTTCTGGAATTCCCATTTTTCTCAATGTTATCCATAGTTTGTTATGATCCACACAATCAAATGATTTTGCATAGTGATAAAACACAAGTAAACATCTTTCTGGTATCCCCTGCTTTTAGCCAAGGTCTATCTTGTATCAGCAATGATATCCCTCATTCCATGTCCTCTTCTAAATCCAGCTTTTATTTCTGGAAATCCCCTGTCAATATACTCACTGATGCAACCATTTTTGAATTATCTTCAGTGTCATTTTACTTGCATGTGATATTGTTCTATAATTTCCACATTGTGTAGGTTCACCTTTCTTTGGAATAGGTACAAATGTGGATTTCTTCCAACCAATTGGCCAAGTAGCTGTCTTCCAAATTTCTTGGTATAGAAGAGTAAG
Source organism: Orycteropus afer afer (assembly GCF_000298275.1). NCBI lineage: Eukaryota > Metazoa > Chordata > Mammalia > Tubulidentata > Orycteropodidae > Orycteropus > Orycteropus afer. The sequence continues at coordinate 3,750,432 of NW_006921824.1, read as the reverse complement.
TTCCTCCAGGGCAGCATCCATTTGTTGAAACATCTCAATGGGTATTCCATCAATTCCTGGAGCCGTGTTCTTCACCACTTCCTTCAATGCAGCTTTGACCTCTTTTTTCAATACCATTGGTTCTTGATCATATGTCACCTCCTGAAATGGATGAACATTGACCAATTCTTTTTGGTACAGTGACTCTGTATTCCTTCAATCTTCTTTTGATGTTTCTTGCATTATTCAATATTTTGCCCATAGAATCTTTCAATATTGCAACTTGAGGCTTGAATTTTTTTCTTCAGTTCTTTTGACTTTAGAAATGCTGATAATGTTCTTCTCTTTTGGTTTTCTAACTCCAGGTCTTTACATATTTCATTATGTAATCATAATAATTGACTTTATCTTCTTGAGCTTCTTTTTGAAATCTTCTGTTCTGTTCTCATATCTTGTCATTTCTTCCATTTACTTTAGCTACTTTCTGTTCAAGAGCAAGTTTCAGTCTTTTCTGACATTGATTTTAGTCTTTTCTTCCTTTCCTGTCTTTTTAATGAGCTTTTGCTTTCTTCATGGATGATATTTTTGATATCATCCCACAATTCTGATTTTTTGGTCACTGGTGTTCAATGCTTCAAATCTATTCTTTAGATTGTCTCTAAATTCAGGAGAGATATAATCAAGGTCATATTCTGGCTCTTGTGGACTTGTTTTAATTGTCTTTAGCTTCAATGAACATGAGTATGAACAATTGATGGTCTGTTCCCCAGTCAGCTCCTGGTCTTGTTTTGGCTAAACATATTGAGCTTTTCTATCATCTCTTTCCAGAGATGTAGTCAATCTGATTCCTGTGTATTCCATCTGGCAAAGTGCATGTGTATAGCTGTCTTTTATGTTGTTGAAAAAAGATATTTGCAATGAATAATTCGTTGGTCTTACAAAATTCTATGATGGCATCTCCAGCATCATTTTTATCACCAGGGCCATATTTTCCAACTATTGGTGATTCTTCATTTCCAACTTTTGCACGCTAATCACCAGTTATAATCAACACATCTTGATTGTATGTTCAGTCACTTTCAGACTTCAGAAGTTGGTAAAAATCTTCAATTTCCTTGTCTTTAGGTTTGGTGGTTGGTGCATAAATTTGAATAACAGTAATATTGACTGGTCTTCCTTGTGGGTGTATGGAAATTATCCTATCACTGACTGCATTGTACTTCAGGATAGATCTTGAAACATTCTTGTGACGATGAATGCCATGCCATTCCTCTTCAATTTGTCATTCCTGGCTTGTAGGCCATATGGTTTTCTCATTCAAAATGGCCAAAACCAGTCCATTTCATCTCACTAATACCTAGGATATTGATCTTTATGCATTCCATTTCATTTTGCCAACTTCCAATTGTCCTAGATTCATACTGCATAATTCCATGTTCCTATTATTAATGGATTTTTACAGCTCTTTTTTCCATTTTTGAGTGATGCCACATGAGCAAATGGAGGTCCCAAAAGCTTTACTCCATCCACATCATTAAGGTTGACTCTACTTTGAGGAGGCAGCTCTTCCCTAGTCATATTTTGAGTGCCTTCTGATCTAAGGAGCTCATCTTCTGGCACTATATCAGACAATGTTTCAGGAGTATTCATCAAGTTTTCCAGTAATACATCAGACATTGTTTCACTGCTATTCAGTAGGTTTTCACTGGCCAATTCTTTGAGATGTGGATGACACCTTCCTTCTTCCAAGTCTGTCTTTTTTTGCTAGTTATGCCAAACTGTTGTTTGGTTTTAAAAAGATTTTAGGGGATATTTCTGGTTTAGGGTTTAAAGATTATCTCAGGGAAATAGTTGCAGGGGTTCATCCAGCCCCATGGCTCCACAAAGTCTAGAGTCCATGAGAATTTGAAATTTTAGTCTGCATTTTCTTCCTTTTGATTAGAATTCTGGTATGGAATCTGTGATCAAAATGTTCAGTAATGGTAGCCAGCAACATCCAGTTCTTCTAGTTTCATTGCAAAGGGGGAAGTTTTTCAAGGAGGTAAATAGCCACACATTCTATATCCTCCTTCTATTCCTGACTCTCCTTTTCCCTCTGTTGCTTCAGGCAAAGAGAGACAAATGGTTGTGCCTTGGATGGCCGCTTGAAAGCTGTTAAGACCCCAGGCACTGTGCAATGAAGTAGGAGATAGAATAGAAGCACTAAACATGTTATTAGACCAATTAACTGGGATGTCACATGAAAACATGACCTTAAACCTCCAGACCAAAGAACCAAATCCCATGACTCAGAGTTATTTTTTTTGTGTGTGTGTGTTTGTATTACTTATTTACTCCCCTTCTTGGGTAGTTTAGTTTCTATTATTTTTATTCTATTATTTACTGTATTATTGTGTAGCTACATCTCAGTCAGTGCAAGCTGACATTTACCTCCTTCACTCTTTAACCCCACCCTTTACTCCAATTGAAAATACTTTTTTTAAATTCTGTCTTCCTATAACATTTTGAGTAACTCTGATAGCACTTACATTACTGAATTAGTTCTATTACTTATGGCTAATCTATTTTCAAAATGTACATGGAAGTCTTCATGTCTTATACAGCTTTGTATTAGCCCATAATGTGTAACAGAGAGTATAATTGCATAGGTGTATTTAAGGAAATAGTCTGTATCCTTAACTCATATAACATTTATTTGATAATTATTAATTTATACCAAATCCATCAAGGTGGAACTGTTTATTTTCTTGAGCTTTTAAGAAGTGTCACTAGAAGCAAGACTAAGGCTTCTACTTTTGCAATTTTCCATCAATTAACTCTTGAAATGAACAATGAATAAGGAAGACCAAATAAGAATTGATGCCTTTGAACTGTGATGATGTTGAAGAATATAGAATATCTCATGGACTGCCAGAATAATAAACAAATTTGTCTTGAAGAAAGTACAGCAAGAATGTCCCTTAGAAGGGAAGATGGTGGGACTTCATCTCTCCCACTTTGGACATTATCAGGAGAGGGAAGAACCTGGAGAAGGACATCAGGCTTGGTAGAGGGTCAAAGAAGAAGAAGACCACCAATGACAGGTTTGGCATGGTGGTTGCAACAATGAGCTCAAGAATAGTAACTATTGTGAGGATGGCCCAAGACCCGGCAGTGTTTTCATTCTATTGTACATAGGGTCGCTATGAATTGGAATTGCTTTGTGCACCTGACAACGACAACTCTTTAAATAGTTTGTGGTTGTTTCAAGAAACAGGCTTCCTACTCCTACTGATAATTGCTTTGTTACATAGAAAAAGATTTGAACAAAAAAAGGCACGTATTTGGAAAAAGACTGTTAAGTGAAAGAGTGATTCCAAAATTATGGAAACAATAAGAAAGTTTGAATCACAGCCATAGGCAAGAGCTCAGAATTGATCTCTTGCCAAACTAATGCTGTGCACATCTTGTGCATTTGCAGCTATTTCATATAAATAGGATCATTTTTGGAATATGCCAAGAGGGATGGTAATCTATGCTCTTTTCCATAACAGTACATTTGCTCTTAAAACCCAAGTACAAAATTACTCATCTCTATTTTTCATGCATGGACACACAGATATAAACACCTCATCTGGTTTGAATTAATAAGTCAGAAAAGATACAAATAGCGTCTAAACAGTCTTTTGGATTTTCTGTCCTACTGATTTTTCATTTATGATGTTGTTGGTTGTTGGGTGTCTTTAAGTCAGTTATGACTCATATCGACCCTATGCAAAACAGAATGAAACACTATCCAGTCCTTTGCCATCCTCACAACATTGCTATGTTTGATTCCATTGTTACAGTTATTGTGACAGTCCATCTTGTTGAGAGTCTCCCTCTTCTTTGCTGACCATCATTATTACCAAACATGATGTCCTTCTTCAGGGATTGCTCCCTTATGATAACACATCCAGAGTACATTAGACAAAGGCTTGCCATTCTTAACTCTAAGGAGCTTTCTGACTGCACGTCTTCCAAGACAGATTTGTTCATTCTTCTGGCAGACCATTGTTGTTGTTGTTGTTGTTAAGTGCCGTCGAGTCGTTTCCGACTCATAGCGACCCCATGCACAGCAGAACGAAACACTGCCCGATCCCGCACC
>NW_006921824.1:3733012-3743352 GCF_000298275.1 Orycteropus afer afer | reverse complement strand
TCGTATCCCCCCCACCTGGGTCAATGTGGCTGACTGTTCCTCTGTCTGGCAGACCATAGTATGTTTCATATTATTCACCAATAGCATAATTCCAAGGCATCAATCTTCTTCGGTCTTCCTTATTCATTGTCCAAGGGTTAGCATGCATATGAGACAATTGAATATACCATGACTTGGTATATTGACATCTTTGCTTTTTTTAAAGTTTTAACTTTAAAGAAGTCTTAGGCAGCAGATATGCCCAATTCAATATGTTCTTTGATTGCTTGACTTCTGCTTCTAAGGGTATGGATATATATGCAAGTAGAATGAAAACCCTGACAACTTCAAAGTGTTCTCCATTTATCATGATGGTGATCCAGTCGTGAGGATTTATGTTTTCATTATGCTGAGGTGTAATTAATACTGAAGGCTGTAGTCTTTGATATTCATCAGTAGGTATTTCAGGTTCTCTTCAATTTCAGCAAAGTTGTGTCAACTGCATCTCACAGGTGGTTAATGAGCCTTCCTCCAATCCTCATGTTGCATTCTTCTTCATATATTCCAGCTTCTTGGATGATTTGTTAGTATACAGACTGAACAAATATAGTGAAAGGATACAACCCCAAGGCACACTGTTCCTAATTTTAAACCACAGAGTATCCCCTGGCTCTGTTCAAATGACAGCCTCTTGGTCTATGCACAGATTTCCCATGAACACAATGAAGTGTTTTGGAATTTTCATTCTTCACAATATTATCCATAATTTGTTATGCTCTGCCCAGTCAAATGCTTTTGCTTAGTCAATTAAACACAGGCAATCATCCTTCTGGTATTCTTTGCTTTCAGTCAAGATCCATCTGACATCAGCATTGATATCCCTCATTCCACATCCTTTTCTGAATCTAACTTGAATTTCTGGCAGTGCCAGAAACAATACATAAACAATTATGTACTGCTGGAACTGTTGTTGAATTATCTTCAACAATATTTTACTTGCATGTGTTATTAGTGATATAGTTCAATAATTTTTGCATTCTGTTGAATAGACTTTCTTTGAAATGGCACAAATGTAGTTCACTTCCAGTTGGTTGGTCAGGTGGCTGTCTTCTTAATTTCTTGGCATTGAACATTGAGGTTTTCCAGTGTTTCATCCATTTGTTGAAACATCTCAATTGGGATTCTGTCAATTCCTGGAAGCTTGTTTTTTCACCAATTCCTTCAGTGAAGCTTGGACTTTCTCCTTTAATACCATAGGTTCTTGATCATATGCTACCTCCCTAAATGATTGAACATTGACCAATTCCATTTGGTATTCATTTGGTATGACTTTGTGTATTCTTTCCATCTTCTTTTGATGTTTCCTGTGTCATTGACTATTTTGCACATAGAATCTATCAATATCACAGTTCAAGTGTTGAGTTGTTTCTTCAGTCCTTTTACCTTGAGAAATGCTAAGAGTGTTTTTCCTTTTGGTTTTTCTAACTCAAAATCTTTTCACATTTCATTGTAATACTTTATTTTGTCTTCTCAAGCCACCATTTGAAATATTCTGTTTAGCTCTTTTATGTCATCATTTCTTCCATTAAATTTAGCTATTCCCCTTTCATGAGGAAGATTCATAGTCTCTTCTGACATCCATTTTGGTATTTTCTTTCTTTCCTATCTTTAAAATGCCTTTTTGCTTTCTTCAAGTATGATGTCCTTGATGTTATCCCACAACTCACCCATCTTCATTAGGGTTCGATGGGTCAATTCTACTCCTGAGACAGTGTCTAAATTCAGGTTGGATAGAATAAAAGTCATACTTTAGGTCTTGTGGACATGTTTTAATTTTCTTCAGCTTCAACTTGAACTTGAACATGAGCAGTTGAGGCCTGTTCCACAGTTGGCCCCTTTTCTTGTTCTGACTGAGGATATTGAGTTTCTCCATCATCTCTTTCCACAAATGTAGTTGATTTGATTTCTGTGAATTCTATCTGGCAAAGTTCATGTGCATAATCACCATTTATGTTGTTGAAAAAAATGTATTTGCAATGAATAAGTCATTGGTGTTGCAAAATTCTCTCTGGCTATATTTTCCAACTACTGATCCTTGTTTGTTTCCAACTTTCACATTCCAATCACCAGCAATTATCAATGCATCTTGAAAGCATGTTTGATCAATTTCAGATTACAAAAGTTTGTAAAATATTCAATTTCTTCATATTTGGTCTTAGTGGTTGGTGTGTAAATTTGAATAATATTTGTATCACTAGTCTTCTTTGTTGTTGTTATTAGGTGCCATCAAGTCAGTTCCAAATCATTGTGACCCTGTGTACAACAGAACAAAACACTATCCAGTCCTGTGCCATTCTTAAAAATCTTTGCTGTGCGTGAGCCCATTGTTGCAACCACTGTGTCAATCCATATTATTGAAGGGCATCCCCTTTCTCACTGGTGGTGTAGTGCCTAAGGCATTTGATTGCTAACCAGAAGGCTGGTGGTTCAAACCCAGCAGCCACTCCTCGGAAGGAAGATCGGGCAATCTACTTCTGTAGAGATACCACCTCAGAAACTCAAGGAAGGGTCGCTATGAGTTGAATCAACTCAATGGCAGTTTGTTTCACTATGCCTACCTAGATAACCTTCTACAGGGATTTTTCCCTTCCATCAACATAAGCAAATACAAGAGACTAAGTTTGGCCATTCTCACTTCAAAAAAGCATTCTGGATGTACTTCTCCCAAGACAGATTTGTTTGTTTTTCTAGAAGTTCATGATACATTCAATATTCTTCACCAACACCACAATCCAAACGCATCAGTTCTTCTTTGTTTCTTGTTGTCCAGCTCTCACATGCATATGAGGCTGTGGAAGATACAGTGGCAAGGGGAAGCCATACTTAATCTTCATAGTAACATCTTTGCTCTTCAACACTTTAAAGAGATCTTTTAGCAGCAGATTTGCCCAATGCAATACATCATTTGATTTCTTGACTTTTACTTCCTTGGTTGTTGATCGTGAATACCATTAAAATGTAATCCTTGACAAGTTCATTCTTATTGGTCCAGTTGTGAGGACTTTTCTTTATGTTGAGACATAATCCATACTGAAGACTCCAGTCTTTGATCTTTATCAGTAAGTGCTTCATGTCTTCTTCACTTTCAGCAAGCAGAGTCGTGTCATCAGCATATCATAGGTTATTAATGACTCATCCTCCAATCCCAATACTACATTCTTCTTCATATAGTCAAAAACTTCTTGGATTATTTTCTCAACATACAGATTGAATAAATATGGTGAAAAGATACAACACCGACACACACTTTTCTTGATTTTAAACCACACACTATCCCTTTGTGCTCTTCAAATACCTCTCGGTCTATTCATAGGTTCCTCATGAACATAATTAAGGTTCTGAAATTTCATTATTCACAGTTTCACCCATTTTTTTTTTATGATACACAGAATCAAAAGCCTTTGCATGGTCAATAAAACACAGGCGATCATCTGTCTGGTATTCTTTGCTTTCAGACAAGATCCACATGACATCAGCAATGATATCTGTCATTCATCACCCTCCTCTGAATCTGGCTTGGATTTCTGGCAGTCCTTTGTCTATGTTCTGCTGCAACCATTTTTTAATTATCTTCAGCAAACTGTTACTCGTATGTGATAGTAATTATATCAAACTCACTGTCATCGAGTCAATTCCAACTCGTATCACTTCCCTTTGGGATTCTGAGGTGGTAAATCTTCATGGAAGTAGATTGTCCAGTCTTCCTTCCACAGAGTGGCTGGTGGGTTTGAACTGCCAACTTTCTGGATAGCAGTCAAATGCCTTCAACACTATGTCACCAGAACTTCTTGATATTAATTATATTGTTTGATAATTTCTGCATTCTGTTGGATCACCTTTTTTTGAAATTAGCATAAATATGGATCTCTTCCTGTCAGTTTGCCAAGTAGCTGTCTTGCAAATTTCTTGGCATAAATGAGTGAGCACTTCCAGGATTGCACCTGTTTGTTGAAACATCTCAATAACTCAAAACATATCAATGCCTCAAAATCAATGATGGCCACTGCCATCAAATCAGATCCAACTCATAGCAACCCCTCTTTGGGTTTCTGAGGCAGTATCACCACGGAAGTAGATTGCTCAACCTTCCTTCCCAGGAGTGGCTGGTGGGTTTGAACCTCTAGCCTTCTGGTTAGCAGTCAAATGCCTTAGGCACTACTCCACCAGTGCTCCAGCCTATCAATTCCTGGAGCCCTGTTTTTTAGCCAATTCTTTCAGTGAAGTTTGGATTTCTGGCTTAAATGTCATTGGTTCTTGATCATATGCTATTGCCTGAAATGATGGACCATTGGCCAATTCTGTTTGGTTTAATAACTGTATATTTTTGGTACTGTGACTCTTCCATCTTCTTTTGATGCTTCCTGAATTGTTCAATATTTTATGCATAGAATCCTTCAATATAACAACAGGAGGCTTGAATTTTTTCTTCTACTCTTTCAGCTTGAGCAATGCTGAGCTGAATTTAGGGATCATCTGAAGAAAAGGTTTGGTGCTGTGAACACCAGCAACCAAAGATGAGATGAGTTGTGGGATGACTTCAAAGACATCATACATGAAGAAAGAAAAAGGTCATTAAAAAGGTAGGAAAGGAAAGAAAAAAAAAATAGATGTCAGAAGAGACTCTGAAACTTGTTCTTGAAAGGAGAGTAGCTGAAGCAAATGGAAAAAATGACAAAGTAAAAAGGCTGAACAGAAGGTTTCAAAAGGCAGCTCAAGAAGACAAAGTATTGTAATGAAGTGTGCAAAGACCTGGAGATGGAAAATCAAAGTGTCTTCTTTGTACACATATGGATATTATTCTATCACTGACTGACAGTTATACTTGAGGATAGATCTTGAAATCTTTTTGATGATGAATGTGATGCCATTCTTCTTCTTCAATTTGTCATTCCTGGCAGAGTAGGCCATGTTGTTGTTATGTGCTGTTGAGTCGGCCCTGACTCAAAGCGACCCCTCCTTGGGTTTCCAAGGCAGTATCACTACAGAATTAGGATTGCCCAACCTTCCTTCCGAGGAATGGCTGGTGGGTTTGAACCGTCAGCCTTCTGGTTAGCAGTCAAGTGCCTTAGGCACTATGCTACCAGAGCTCCTAGAGTAGGCCATATGACCACTCAATTCAAAATGGACAATAGCAGTATCTCAATTCAAAATGGACAATAGCAGTCTATTTCAATTTATTAATGTACTCTGAACTTCATGCATTTCATTTCATTTCATTTTTGATGACTTCTAATTTTCCTAGTTTCATAATTTGTATATTTCACATTCAGATTATTAACAGATGTTTGCAGCTGTTTCTTCTCATTTTGAGTTGTGCCATACTAGTAGTTGAAGATCCTGAAGGCTTTACCCCATGTCACTAAGGTCTACTCTACTTTGAGGAGGCAGCTCTTTTCCAAATGTGCTTGAATGCCTTCCAACCTGTGGAGCTTATTTTCCAACACTATATCAGACTGTGTTCCACTGCTATTCACATTATTTTCATTGGCTAATTTTTTTGAAGTAGACCACTAGGTCCTTATTAGTCTGTCTTAGTCTGGAAGTTCTGCTAAAACCTGTTCACCATGGGTGACCCTGCTGGTATTTGAAATATTGGTGGCATATCTTCCAACATACAACAACATGTAAGCCATCACAGTATGACAAACTAACAGGCGAGTGGTGGGATTAAATGTGACATCATGCAATTTATTTAGCCTCTACTTCATTTTCTTTGCCTCTAAAATGGAGAAGATAATCCCTAACTTGCATCTGTGTTTAGAATTAAACTGGGAAATGTATATGAAGCACTTAGCTTAATGGTTGGTATATATACTGTTATCTTTATTACTATTATCAAATATGGTTTCTCTCCTATTAGAGCTTTCTGTCTCCACTTTTGTCCTTGTATAAGTTTATTCTTCACACAGACATGAGTGACCAGTTAAAAACCTTAATCATACCAGGTCATTTTATTACTCAAAAGTCCAACTATGGCCTTATACTTTGGAAGCAATCCAAATTCATTGTGTTGCACGGAAAACACTAATGATCAGGTTTTACCTAGCTCGCTTTCCCCTCTCACTCTCCCTGTTTCAATCATCTTGGCCTTCTTATTTATAAAATACTCTAAGCTTGTTCCTATCTTGGAAACTTTTCACATATTACGTTCTCTTCTTGGAATGCTTATTCCCCCGTTCTTTATATGGCTCGATTCTTTCATTTTATTCAGATCTCTCTCAAATATCAACCCCTCCTCCACCCCAGGTAATTCTCTCTACTCTTAACCCTGTCATTTTTATTCCTGTGCTACCATTACCATTATCTTTTATAACATATATTTATGCTACATTCCCATTTTCATTCAGTTTAAGGTATTTTTTTAGTTGTCTTCTGGTTTCTTCTTTGACCTAGAGTAATTCAGATGAGAGTATTTTAATTTATAAGTATTTAGTGATTTTTTCAAATAATTTTAAATAATGATTTCTAGTTTAATTTTATTATTGGCAGAAAACCTAGTTTTACTATTATTTAATATAATTTCAACACTTTTAAATTTACTGAGAAATATTTGTGGCCCAGTATGTAGCCTGTCTTGGTAATTTTTTTATATGCATTTGGAAAAAAACAGGTAATCTCCTGTTGTTCTATGTAGGGTAATAAAAACATCATTTTGGTCCCATTGGCTGCTAATGTAGTTCAGATCTTCTATTTCTTTACTGCATTTAGGTCTATTTTTTTTCTTAATTATTGGAACAGTTTCTGGTAATGTAATCTTACTCTGAAATTGATGTTGTCTGCATATCATTATAGTCACTTCCACTTTTTTTAAGATTAGTGTTGTTGTTACTGTTAGGTGCTGTCAGGTCAGCTCCAACCCATGATGACTTTATGCAATAACAGAACAAAAACTGGCTGGTCCCGCATCATTCTCACAATCATCGCTACATTTGAGTCCATTGTTATAGTCACTGAGGATGAACATGTGAACCCATAGTTGTGGAGTCAATTCCAACTCATAATGACCCTATAGGACAGAGTAAAACTACCCCATAGGTGTTCCAACGCTGTAAATCTTTAGAGAAGTAGACTGCCACATCTTTCACCCATGGAAGATCATCTCCCAGATCAGCCCTGCTAAACCTATAAAGGTTGGGGGTGAGGGCTAGGTGAAGTTTTTTCCACTGATATTGAACTGGAATAGGGTAGGCATTGCTGAAATGTTTTTCTTTTGTCAGGCCTCTCTCTTCCCAGTCTTTTGGCTAGAGGAACAGGCTTTACTTTATTTTAGCTTTTTTTTTTTTTTTTTTTTTTTAACCATGTCTATTGGTGTTCAGGTTCGGAGACTTCTGCAGCACTCTGCCTGGAATATATGAAAGGAATAAGAAACTAAGGAATTCATCACTAAGGAGCTCTGGTAGCATAGTGCCTATAAGGCACTTGACTGCTAACCAGAAGGCTGGCAGTTCAAACCCACCAGCCACTCCTCGGAAGGAAGGTTGGGCAATCCTACTTCTGTAGTGATACTGCCTCGGAAACCCAAGGAGGGGTCGCTATGAGTCAGGCCGACTTGACGGCACGTAACAACAACAAGAACAACAACATAGTTCTTCAAGTTCTGAGGTCCCTAAGTTGTTCACCTTATTAATTCCAGCTTTCAGAGTCTTCCTATGCTTCTCATTGTGTTATCTCCAGGGACTTTTAGTTGTCCCAGCTTACTTTTTTTTCCCTATATGCACTTTTTAAAATATTTGTGGTAAAATATATAACACTAAAATTTACTGTTTCAACTAAGTGACATTAATCACATTTGCCATGGTGTGCAATTGTCACCAATATCCATTTTAAAAATAGAAAATCACCATAAACAGAAATTCAGTATGCCTTAAGTACTTAGTGAAAAACTATTAAACAATGGATTTGGTAAGAATGTGGAGAAATTGGAACCCATCTGTTGCTGGTGGAATTTTAAAATGGTACAGCCATTGTGGAAAACATTTTGGAGGTTCCCCAAAAAATTACACATAGAATTACTATATGACCTAACAAGTCCACTCCTAGGTACATATTCAGAATAATTGAAAGCAAGAACACAAACAGATACTTATCCTCCAGTGTTTATTGCAATACTTTTCACAATAGCTAAAATGTAGAAATAACCTAAATGTCCATCAACAGATGTTGTTGTTGTTATGTGCCATCAAATCAGACCTGACTCATACAGACCCCTCCTTGGGTTTCCAAAGCAGTATCACTGTGGAAGTATATTGCCCCATCTTCCTTCTGAGGAGTGGCTGGTGGATTTGAACCACCAACCTTCTGGTTAGCAGTCAAGTGCCTTAGGCACTATGCTACCAGAGCTCCTACACAGATGAGCAAAATGTGACACATATACGAAATGGAATATTATTCAGCAAAAAAGAAAAATGAAGTCCTGATATATGCTATGACATGAGTGAACCTTGAAAACATCATGTTGAATGAAATATATCAATCACAAAAGGATAAATATTTTATGATACCACTTATATGAAATAGGAAATGTATAGAGACCAAAGTTTATAAATGGTCATCAGGGGTAGGAGGGAGAGAGAAAGAGAGAGTCATTGTTTAGGGGGTACTGGGACCTCTAGTGGTGTAGTGCCTAAGGCATTTGACTGCTAACCAGAAGGCTGGCAGTTCAAACTCACCAGCCACTCCTGGGAAAGAAGACTGAGCAAACTACTTTTGTAGAGATATCACCTCGAAAACCCAAGGATGGGTCACTATGAGTTGAAAGTGACTGGATGTCAGTGAGTTTGGTTTTTTTGTTTGCTTGTTTTTTTAGCTTCTGTTAAGGTAAATGGAAAAATCTGGAAACAGTGGTGATAGTTATACAACATGATGATCATAATTAATGTCATTGAATTGTACCTGTAAAAAATCTCAAAATGGCAAATGTTTTGTTATTACAATAAAAAAAATACACAATTCATATGTCATTTTCTCTATGCGAGAGTCTTCTCTTTTCTATACTGAATAACAATTTAAAAACAAAAAGGATTTTCACTTGGGCATATGATTTTTAATTGGGTGAAATAATTTCCTAGATACAAAATTTGTTGAATATTTCCATTGAGATATTAAAGAATTTTTAAGAATGCCAGTTTTCTATAATAAGTTAGATGTTTAAATATCATGCTAGTTCATGCTTTGGGATTAGAGGGATTTTTGGGGGGGGTGGAGTCTGGTTTCAGTCCTTTTTATATGTGTTGTGATACCTAGGATATTGATTCCTCTTCTTTAAATATAACTTGAGAGGATTTGTTAGTACTTTGGGTCATCAATCCAAAGATTCATTGTCAGAGTATCACTTGATTAAATTACATACTATGAAGGCTGTGGCATAATATTTTAAGGACTCATCTACTTCTTGATCTTATTTTTGGCTATTCTGGTTATATATATATATTTCTTCTAGCTCAGATCAACACCTGAATCTTAAGTAAATATTTAAAATGGTGCATTGAGGACAAACTTACCCCTAAATGTAGTAATAGCAAATTTACCCTCTAAGGATGCTACTAGTAATTTGAAGAGATGGGTGAGCTATTCCTAAAGGATTTTAAATTTGGGGTGGGGGTGTTTTATTTGTTTATTGATATTGTGTTTCTTTGTTTTTGCATCCAATAATGGTAATGGTAATGATACTATACTAGGTGATACTGAAATTCAACTTTCCATCATATTCCCATGAAAGTGACAGTTCTTGTCAATTCTATGTTCTTACAAATCATGCAGGTTTTATAACGATGGCATTAACATGAATCAATAAAACATTATTAACATTCTAATACTGCTAATAATTGTAGTGGAAAATGCCATAATCTCTTATAATTATTACTCTATTGTTACCATATCATAACCATATTGATTAAAACATAATCATCTGATAGATATAAGTAATAAGAAACTTACTATTATTATTACTTGCTTTTGGGAAAAACAGTTGTGTAATACATGAGGCTGATTTGAATGTGAACTTTCAATGAAAATTTATTATGTTATGGGCTTAAAATATGATCATCTCAAGGACTTGTAAGAATATTACAAACTCTAGAATGTTCTTAAACATAATATTTTATTTTTTTAATATATAAAAATGAAGTTTCCAGGAGTTCCAGCAAGATGGCAGACTAGGCAGAAGGATTGCATAGACCCTCTTCAACAAAGAAAAGGGAAACCAATTAACACAGACACAGAAGATAAACTTGGACCCCTGAGCCTTGAAGGGAAGGATACAGAATTGGACTAAACCCCAATTAGCAGAAGAATTTGCATGA
>NW_006921824.1:3683411-3729132 GCF_000298275.1 Orycteropus afer afer | reverse complement strand
AAAATAAAAAAAAAAAATGAAGTTTCCATGAGAGAGCATAATTCCTCAGAAAGATCTAAATTAGAGAAGCAGATTTCAAGTCAAGATTTTAGACTTGTCCACAATGTAAGACTTTGCTTTCAGAAAGTGCTGGAGGCTGTGATAGGAAGACATAGAAACCAGGCTTCAATAAATCCTAAAACTGACTGTTCTGGTTACCTAGTGCTGCTCTGACAAGAATATATACCACAAACGGGATGGCTTGAACAAACAAGAGTTTATTCTCTTACAGTTCAGGAGGCTAGAAGTCCACGTTCAAAGTGTCAGGCTCTAGGGGCTGTGTGAAAGCCCCTCGATCTTTTGGGCTTTAGCTCTGCCTCTTGCTCCTGGCCCACTGACACTAGAGGCATCTCTTCACTCAGGCAGCTACTGGCTGCTGAGACTAACAAGCCCAAGATTGACAAGTAAAAAAGGCATAGTCCTGATGTTACTAAACCACAAGGAAGGCCATTCATTCAAGTCCATTGAAAGTCCCAGGATAGGCAAAGCATGGCAGGCTGCTGAACAATGACTTGGCTACATGTAGGGTTCAAGCATGCCATAAGCTAGAGACCATTCCCTATCTGTTTCTTACATATGGGAAGCAGACCACATACCCAAAGGCAGGTACTCAGCTGCTCACAGTATATTCTACCATGGAGTTGATTACCAGTCTCATCATGGGGAATACTACATCCAGCTGCCCAGCCACTCAACCAGGCCCAGCCAAGTTGACACACAAACTTAACCACCACACTGAGATTCCCTTCACCTGCATAAAGCATCAACTTCTACTAACAACTGGTTTTTCAACATGAATACAGTTAGAGTTTTTCTAGTCACTATTGGAAGAGCACTATTTACAGGATTTCTTCCACTTCTTATTTATTTTGTTTGAATGCCAGAAAATGAGTTAAATAATATTTTCTAGGTTTCAGGCATGAAAGTACTTAATAGAAGGAATTACTACCATAAGTCTTCTTCCGTGCACAACAAATTCTGATACCTATCCATCTTTATTTAAACTAGTAATGCAAAATTAAACTTATGGTAATTATCTAGATAATTCAAAGTACCTAGAGTTGTCCACATTGTAATGCTCTTAAGTGTGTAATTATGGCATTGTTACAAATTTAATACAGTAAAAATGAAATAACATTATAAACTATATTTGCAATCACTTCGAAGCTTTAACTAGAATTAGAATGCTGTAGCATAAAACCTAAGAAGCCCTGGTGGCACAATTGTTCAGCACTCACTTGTTAACCAAGAGGCAAGTAGTTCAAACCTACCAGCAGCTCCATGGGAGAAAGATGTGTTAGTCTGATTCCATAAAGATTATAGCCTTGGAAACCCTATGAACTCATTGCATTCTGTCCTATCGAGTTGCTATCAGTTGGAATCACCTTGACAGCTATGGGTTTTTTAGCATTATACCTAAATTTACAATAATGCTTTCTTTAAATTTCTGGAACATAACTTCAGGCTCTCATTTAAAGGGTAGGCCCATTTGATATGAGAGGTTTTTATTTAGATTTAGCCACAGACTGGCTCAGTGCCAAAGAAGGTCTCAAAATGTAAATAAATAAACCTTCCTTTAAACTTACTTCCACCATTGTCCCATTGAAGGGTCCTAGAAAATAGTCCAAACAAGACATCCTGTTTGTATAGAAGTGTACCGTCAACTCAATTCAACACAATGTCATAACCTGGACCACAGACATAAATAAGCCACAATTCTTGGCCTCAAGTAATTTAGTCAATTACGGGCAACAAAATCCTTAGAACTAACCAGAAGACAAAGTGGATGCTCATGTTTGAAAAAAGTAAAGATGTATATTTTTGATATTCTAAATGACCTTGTCTGTCACATCTTTCATTTAAAAACCCTTTCTTTTGTCATATGGTTTTTATTTTGACTAAAGAATTTATGAAGCTGAGCTAGAGAGAAAATATTGAAGACATACAAAGCTAGAGCTAGCAATGGCTCCCTTTGCCAGTAACGGACCCAAGTAATTTTACTCTCTAATCAATTATGCAAAAGGAAATTGATAGGAAACAGTATGAAGCATAGATGTGAATAATACAAAGTAGCTCAAAGAGATGGAGATTATTCAGGCTTCAAATGGGAATGCTTGCAAAGGTGGCTTTGGTCTGTTGCCATTTTCTTTAGAGCTAGAGAGTACAAGGTAATTTTAAGTATAAAAATGTAAATTGATCATGTAAATGAAGAATGGTGTGATGGGGGTGGTGTCTGACCTCTAACTTCATGAGAGAGAGAGAGAATTACCACCAGCATCAGCCCAAAGCTAATTCCTATGAAGCAGAAGTTAGACATACCTACTCTTTCCCAACTTTATACCAATTCTAACACTAATACCAGCTGTCCCTCCCATGGCACTCCTTACTTCTCTGCTGGGTTCAATAATTTGTTGCAATGGCCACACAGACTCATAGACAATATTCATGATTATGGGATTTATTAGGGAAGTAGCAGGTTACAATTAAGGATCAGAAACTACTCAAAATACAGTTTTTCCTCAGCTGTGCCTGCAGGCAGACATCTCTCCCAGCTGTTGCCCTCTCAGTCCCTCAGCCTCTGGGCCTCTTTGCCTAGCACCTGCAGTGCTTGGGCAAGTGTTAAAAATCTCTCCAGTCTTTCCAATAATGTCTGGGGTACCCCACTCTGCCAGTAAGCCTCAGCTCAAAAGCATTCCTATCTCACTCCGTGGGTTGACATACCACTATAGCCACCTTACTACATGGGCCGGCAAGCCCAATGTGCCATCTCATACTGGTCTCCTAGTTTTGCTACTGCCATTTCTTGTCATGCTTGCAAAAGTTTCTTGCCATCTTACACTGCCTCTGGTGTTATAGCTCTCTGTCTACTGGGTCTAGGAGGTTCTCAGCACATCCCAGGTTCAAAGGCTGTGTTCCACTCTTAGCTCTTCTTCTGGTTGTAGTGCTCCTGCCCTGGACACTTTTCTCTCCTTTTATCTCTTGTAAGATAAAGATGTAACTCATGTAAGAGTGTGACTTGAATAAAGGTGGTAAAGGTGGTGACTGGGGTAAGGGTGGTGACTTAAGTCACACCCCCCAGTAAGGTGGTGACTCAAGATACATCCCACCCTAATCTTACTTATCTCATTAACAAAACAGACAACGTACTCCAAAATGGGACCATAACTAGGCATAAAGGCTAGGATTTGCAACACATGACCAAATGGATGATACTTACTTAAGGTCACAAAATAGAGGATGACAACATCATTACATAACTACCAGATTACATCATTACGTAACTGCCAACTCATTGAAAACCATGCCTCAGCCAAGGTGAAACAACCTTAATCATCACAGATTCCAAATACGTTATTTACATAGTCCCATCCAATCATTGTGTGGGAGTCACAAAGAATATAACTAAAAGGGCCATATTAAGTAATTCACCGCACTACAATAGATTTCTCCTTTTTATCCCCAGATTGAAAGAAAAGGAAACTATGTCAACTCAAAGTAGGTGTTTTAGAATCTCAGATTCCCTTTTATCTCTTATCTGATTTTGTCATAGTTGACTTTCACTCGTCATTTTTCTTTCAAACCATTGATTAAAGCAGTTCCTCTAATGCTTTATTCTGAAGTCCTGTAGGGCCTTTATTTATTTATTTATTTATTAATGAATTAATCTGCCAAAAGTAATCCAAATTAAGCATAATAAGAACAGAATTCTCCATAAAAGACATTCTGGATTTCTCAATGGGCACCATTTGGAATAGTCAATTTTTTTAATTGAAAGTAGAATTTTCTTTACTAAATCTGATAGATCATATGTGACAATAACTTCTGTTGGTTTCATTTCCACTGTGCCCTGAAACAGACATGTATGTCCTCTGGATTTGGAGTTGCTACTCAAGTTAAAAGTTACAGTGTATAAACATTCTGGAAGACTTGAAGATACAAGGCATTGTCCACATTACACAGATGACTGATGCTAAAGTCAACCTCACTTTGCACATGTCAAATAAAGGCATGTTGCTGAAAAAGTAAAGAGAGAGAGAGAGAGACTCTTTCTAACCAATCATGAGAAAAACCCAAATAACTAGAATTTTGTTGGGACTTGCTCACTCTTTCTGAAGCAAGATACCCAGGTCCTTTGAAAAATGTTCCCCCTCTTTGAAATTGAGTATTTCTGGTTATCATCAGAGAGGGTTTCACAGGTAAAAAGAAATATCTGTTCTTGGAACTCTTGCTGTAGCTCCTGTGGATACCACCTTCTGCCTGGTACTGCCATTAAAAAAAAACAAAGCTGAAGAACATACAATGCCACATTGTCTGTGGCACAGGAGGGATGTAAGCCTCACAAACTCTTTTTGTTACATAATGATTAGAAAAAAAAATAGAGCACAGTTGCTTTCAGTTGATTCTAATCCGTGGTGACCCAGTGTGCTTCAGACTAGATTCAGACACATGGAGACCCCAAATGTTTCAGAGTAGAGCTATGGTCCATAAAGTTCTCAAAGGCTGTGATCTTTCAGAAGCAGATGGCCAGGCTTTTCTTCTAAGGTGCTTCTGGATGGGTTCAAACTGCCAACCTTTTGCTTAACAGTCAAGAGCTTAACTATTTGTACTTAAATCATTACAGTGTTCAGTAAAACAGCTTTTTCAATAGTTAGTTATTCTTTTCTCATTCCCTAGCAAGTAGGCAAGGGACCCTGAAGGAAACAGGGGTGGCAGGAGCAGTCCAATTAATATCCATCACAATGAACACATTAGTGCTCTCTCCAACATTTAAGGAAAGGAACCTAGGAAAACTTATCATACTTAGCTCCTTCTTTTTGGGATGAATTTGCTTTAATACTCTTATAAATGGCCCTTGGTCAATTCCCCTTCCAATTCAGCCATATCCAAATTCTATCAGTGACTAGTTGTAAAATAAATTCTCCACTACATATTTGAGTGATTTCAGAGTCAGAGGAAATTTAACTTTTTATTTCCTCAAAAGAAACAAATTTCCAGAACTCTCTGTCATTCTCTATGTTTCCTCCTAACTCTCACGAGATCTGACAGGGGGTCTGAAATGATATTGTGATAGTTTTTTGTACTTCCTTTTTTTGTAGAAAAGAAAAGGCTGAATGAAAAAGAAAAAAAAAAACAATAGATCAGGCCTAGAAACAAACAAACACCCCCATAACAAGCAGAAGCCATTGTTATATAAGCAAATAGTACCTTTGCTGCAAGCAAGCTCAGCTGCTGATACTCAATTATTCACATTAGCTGCCCTTCTGTTCCTCCACTGGCCAAAGTTACAGCTGTTGTAACTGACCAGTGATAGAAAACAAAACAGTATTCTGTCATGTTGATTCTGACTTACGGAGACCACATGTGTTTCAGTGTAGAACTGTCCTCCATCGAGTTTTCAGTGGTTAATTTTTCAAACTACTCATCTGTCAGTTTGTCATCTTTTGGTGGCTTGTGTGTTGCTGTGATGCTGGAAGCTATGCCACTAGTATTTCAAATACCAGCAAAGTCACCCAGGGTAGACAGGTTTCAGCAGAGTTTCAGACTAAGACAGGTTAGGAAGAAGGATGAGGCCATCCACTTATGAAAAAAAAGTGGTCACTGAAAAACTTATGAATAGTAGTCTGATATGTTACTGGAAAATTTTATGAATATCAGTGAAACATTATTTGATATAGTGCTAGAAGGTGAGCCCTTCAGGTTGGAAGGCACTCAAAATATGAGTGAGTAAGAGCTCCCTCTCAAAGAAGAACTGACCTTAATAATTTGGGTAGAGAAATGTTTCAGGACTTTCATTTGCCGACATTGCATGACTCAAAATGAGAACAGCTGCAACCATTCATTAATAGTCAAAATGTGGAATGTACAAAGCATGAATGTAGGATAATCGGAAGTGGTTGAAAATGAAATGGAATACATAAAGATCAATATCTTAGGCATTAATGAGCTGAAATGGACAGGTATTGGCCATTTTGAATCAATCATATGATCTACTATGCCAAGAATGATAGATTGAAGAGGAATGTCATTGCATTCATCATCAAAAAGAACATTTTGGGATCTATCCTGAAGTACAATGCTGCTAGTGATAGGAGGGTATCCAGATGCCTACAAAAAAGATTAGGTAATAAAACTATTACTCAAATTTATATACCAAGCACTGAGGAAAAAGATGAAGAAACTGAAGATTTCTACCAATTTCTGCAAACTGAAATTGACTAAACATGCATCAAGTTGTATTGATAATTACTGGTGATTGGAACATGAAAGTTGGAAATAAAAAAGAAGTAACAGCAGTTGGAAAACATGGCCTCAGTTATAGAAATGACACCAGAGAGCACATGATAGAATTTTGCAAGACCAGTGGTTTATTCATTGCAAATACCTTCTTTCTACAACATAAACAGTGACTATGCATGTGGACCTTGCCAGATGGAATACACATGAATCAAATCAAGTACTTCTGTAGAAAGAGATGATGGAGAAGTTCAATATCATCAGTCAGAACAAGGCCAAGAGCTGACTGTGAAACAGATTATCAATTGCTCATATGTAAGTACAAGGAGAAGATGAAAAAAATTTAAATAAGTCCATAAAATTCAAAATACAACCTTGATTATATCCCATCTGAATTTCGAGACAATCTGAAGAATAGATTTGATGCACTGAATACCAGTGACTGAAGACCAGATGAGTTGTGAGATGACATTAAGGACATCAAACATGAAAAAAACAAAAGATCATTAAAAAGACAGGAAAGGAAGAAAACACCAAAATGTATGTCAAAAGACATTGAAACTTATTCATGAGTGGAGTGTAGATAAAGTGAATGGAAGAAATTACCTAGAATTACGGGGAAAAAAAAAAAATGAAAGAACACACTCCACACTTCTTAAAATGAAAGAACTTAAGAAAAGAATCAAGAGTTGAGTTGCAATATTAAAGGATTCTATGGGCAAAATATTGAATGATGCAGGAAACATCAAAAGAAGATGGATGGAATACACAGTCACTGTACCAAAAAGAATTGGTTGATATTCACCATTTCAGGAGGGAGAATCTGATCAAGTACCAATGTGTGATGCAGTAAATTACTTGGTATGGTTTTCTACCCATAGTCTTTGTAACTCTCAATGGATTACTGGGTGGGACCATGCAAGTAAGGTGTATAGAACTCTGATGATGGGATTTGTTAGTTTTGTTACTCTGCCAGCCTTAAAATGAACCTTCCTAGAAGCAGAAAGACAGACCAGGAAGTTGGGTAGGCAGCAGTCCAGAGCAGCTGAGGGAGACTATGAAGTGAGTGGAGTGATTTGGAACAGCTACGAGAGACAAACTTGTGGTGGCTTGCATGTTACTGTGGAGCTGAAGGCTATGTCACTGGTGTTTCAAATGCCAGCAGGGTTACCCATGGTGGATAAGTTTCAGTGGAGCTTCTAGACTAAGACTCAGAAGAAGGAAGAGACAGTCCACTTCTCAAAGAATTGGCCAGTGAAAACTTTATAAATAGCAGTGAAACACTGTCTGATATGTTACTGAAAAAGTTTATGAATAGCCCTAAAACACTGTGTCATGTAGTGCCCGAAGATGAGCCCCTCAGATCAGAAGACACTCAAAATACAACCAGAAAAGAGCTGCTTCCTCAAAGTAGAGTAGACCTTAATGATGTGGGTGAAGTAAAGCGTTCGAGACCTCCAGTTGCTGGTGTGGCATGACTCAAAATGAGGAAAAACAGCTGCAAGCATCCATTAATAATCGGAATGTGGAATGTATAAAGTATGAACCTAGGAAAATTGGAAGTTGTCAAAAATGAAATGGAACGTGTAAAGATTGACATCCTGGGCTTCAGTGAGCTGAAATGGATGAGTTTTGGGCATTTTGAATCAGACAACCATATTATCTACTATGCCAGGAATGACAAATTGAAGAGGAATGACATGGCATTCATCATCACAAAGAATGTTTCAATATCTATGCTGAAGTACAATGCTGTCAGTGATACGATAATTTCCATACACCTACAAGGAAGATCAGTTAATACTATTATTATTCAAATTTACACACCAACCACCGAAGCCAAGATGAGGAGATTAAAGATTTTACCAACTTCTGCAGCCTGAAATTGACCAAACATGCAATCAAGATGTATTGATTATCACGGGTGATTGGAATGCAAAATTGATAACAAAGAAGAATCACAAATAGTTGGAAAATATGGCCTTGGTGATAGAAATGACACTAGAGATCACATGATAGAATTTTGCAAGATCAATGACTTATTCATTACAAATATTTTTTTGTCAAAAACACAAACAGTGACTATACACATGGACTTTACCAGATGGAATATACAGAAGTCAGATTGACTACATCTGTGGTAGGAGGTGGAGAAGTTCAATATCTTTGTCCAAAACAAGGCCAGGAGGTGATTGTGGAACAGACCATCAACTCCTCATATGCAAGTTCAAGTTGAAGCTGAAGACAATTAAAACAAGTCCATGAGAGCCAAAATATGACCATGATTATATCCCTTCTAGATTTTGAGACCATCTAAATAATAGATTTGATGTATTGAACAGCAATGACTGAAAACCAGAGGAATTATTCGATGACATCAAGAACGTCATCCATGAAGAGCAAAAGGTGATTTAAAAGACTGGAAAGGAAGAAAAGACCAAAATGGATGTCAGAAGAGACTCTGCAACTTGCCCTTGAGCAGAGAGTACTTAAAGCAAATGGAAGAAATGACAAGATAAAAGAGCTGAACAGAAGATTTCAAAGAGCAGCTGAAGAAGACAAAGTCAATTATTATAATGGAATGTGCAAAGATTTGGAGTTAGAAAACCAAAAAGAAGAACATGCTCAGCGTTTCTCAAGCTGAAAGAACTGAAGAAGACATTTAAGCTTCAGGTTTTGATATTGAAAGATTCTATAGGCAAACAACAACAATCGGCAGTATATTGAATGATGCAGGAAACATCAAAAGAAAGTGGAAGAAATACACAGAGTCACTGTACCAAAAAGAATTGGTCAATGCTCATCCATTTCAGGAGGTGGCATACAATCAAAAACCAATGACATTGAAGGAAGAAGTCAAAACTGCACTGAAGAAACTGGAAAAAAAACAAGGTTTCAGGAATTGGTGGAATTCCCATTGAGATGTTTCAACAAACAGATGCCCTGCTGGAGGCACTCACTCAGCTATGCCAGGAGATTTGGAAGACAGTACCTGGCCAATTGACTGGAAGAGATCCATATTTGTACCCATTCCAAAGAAAGGTGATATCACAGAACATGGAAATTATCAAAAAATATCATTAATATCACACACAAGTGAAATCTTAATGAAGATAATTCAAAAAACAGTTGCAGCAGTATATTGCCAGAGAACTTCCAGAAATGCAAGCTGGATTCAGAAAAGGATGTGGAACAAGGGATATCATTGTTGATGTCAGATAGCTCTTGACTCAAAGCAAAGAATACCAGGAAGATATTTACTTGTGTTTTATTGACTTTGCAGAACCATTCAATTGTGTGGATCATAACAAATCATGGACAACATTGGGAAGAATGGGAATTCCAGACACGTAATTGTGCTCATGAGGAACTTTTACATAGACAAGGAGGCTGTCATTCAAAAAGGGAAAAAGGATACTACATAGTTTAAAAACAGGAAGGGAGTGCATCAAAGTTGTATACTTTCACCATACTTATTCAATCTGTATGCTGAGCAAATAATCTGAGAAGCCAGACTATATGAAAAAGGATGTGGCATTGGGATTGAAGGAAGGCTCATTAACAACCTACGATATGCAAACAACTTTGCTTGCTGAAAGTGAGGATGACTTGAGGAACATACTAATGTGGATTAAAGACTACAGTCTGCAGCATGGATTACATCTCTCTCTCTCTCTCTCTCTCTCTCTCTCTCTCTCTCTCTCTATATATATATATATATATATATATATATATATATATATAAATCCTCCCAATTGGACTAATAAGCAACATCACAATAAATGGAGAAAAGTCTGAAGTTCTCAAAGACTTCATCTTACTTGGTTCTACCATCAACACCAATGGAAGCAACAGTCAAAACATCAGACAACATATTGCATTGGGCAAATCTGCTGCAAAAGGCTTCTTTCAAGTGCTGAAAAGCAAAGATATCTCCTTGAAGATTAAGATGTGCCTAATCCAAGCCATGGTATTTTCAAGTACCTCATACACGTGTGAGAGCTGGACAATGAATAAGGAAGACCAAAAAGGAGTTGATGTTTTTGAGTTGTGGTTTTGGCAAAGAATACTGAGAGTACCATGGACTGCTAAAAGAACTTACAAATCTGTCCTGGAAGAAGTGTAGCCAGAATATTCTTTGGAAGTGAGACTGGCCAGACTTCATCTCACCTACTTTGGTCATGTTTTCAGAAAGGATCATTTCCTGGAGAAGGATATCACGCTTGGTAAAGTGGGTCAATGAAACAGGGGGAGGCCCTCAATGAGATGGATTGACACAGTGGTTGCATCCATGGGCTTAGGTATAGAAAGGACAGTGAGGCTGGCACAGGACTGGTCAGTGTTTCGTTCTGTTGTACATAAGGTTGTTATAAGTCAGAGGTGATTCAACAGCACCTAACATCAACAACAGAGGCAGCAAAGGTGATCTCACTGCCGTCAAGAGAGAAGAGGTGGAGGTGAAGTAGAATGCATCCTTCGACCCAAGATTCCTGAACTGGACCTTCGTGACAGAGATGCCCCAGCAGAAAGAGATGCCCCGGCAGAGAGAGACAGTCACAGTGACCAAGAGGCACAAGACAGAGAGGCAGTCTTGCTGGCCCACAGAGTGAGAAATCTGGGTGCCCTTGGGAGGAAGCTTGCTTACAAAGTGGGGTACACTTAGATGTACCTATTGGCAAAGCTAAAAGAGCTTCATAACACTTGTCCAATCGGGTAGAGGCCAGGCCAAGAGGCCAAAGGCCAGGGGGTATGTCTGAGGACACAACACAGGGTAAAGTTTCCTGATGGAAGAATTGTATCCTGAGTGCATTCCTGAACCTGAATTGTAGCCTGTTACTTCCCTAATAAGCCCCATAAATGTGAGTATTGTCTATGAGTTCTGTGTGGCCATTTCAACAAATTATTAAACTCAGCAGAGAAGTAGTGAGTGCCTTGGGAGGGATGGCTGGTGTCAGAATTGGTAAATGGCTAGAGGGTGGTGGTACATCTGACCTCATAGGAATAAGCCTTGGGCTGTTGATGGTGATTCTGTCTTCCTCTTGTGAAGTTAGAAGAGGTCAGAAGATGCTCTCTTAACATCCTTATTGCACAATGGTATCGAAGGAAGAAGTGCAAGTTGTACTGAAGATCTGCACCAGATGTCCTCTCTCAGCTTTTCCAGGTCCTGGGTCAAATGCACGTACAGCTATCTGGTGAGGACCCCAGCTTCTCTTATAAACCCATGACACTGAGGTTCTATATGGTGAGAGGGAGATAAGAGGTCCAGTTTGTCCTCACAGATTCTAGTTATCCTTGTGTGCTTCATTCCACCCTGGCAGGTTTCAGATTTTCCTTGTTCTTATCCAAGTACAGTTTTCCTTTCCAACTGCCAGGCAGGACCAGTAATGACTTCAGGCTCATCACTAGACACAGAGGCAACAGCTTATATGGACCATTCTGTCAGCTCTCAGAATTGTGTAAAGTTCAGCCTCTAAAATTAATGGTTCATTCTATGTCCCTAATAATGATTCTGCTCTGGAAGAATTCTGAGTGATACACTAGTGAATTAGTCAATTTAGGTATTGTCTTAACCTCTAAAATAAAGATACGTGCTTGCTTTACATTCTTTCCTATTCTTTTATGAGGATCGGTAGAGAAGTTTCACACATGAAATTTATGAAGGTATAAAACACAAACGAATAAAAGATAAAAGATATAGATATACATGCATGTGTGTACAGATAGATGTGAATGCATTTTTACACACAAATTGGTGCACTCTCAGTGAACTTGTTTATCTAGGACTAAACATAATCATAATTTTAATGGAAGCTTTTAAACACTCATGTTAATTTTAAAACTTCTAAACAGGTGCCTTGTGCAATTTTCTTGTTATGTATAGTGCCTTGTGCAATATTTAAGATTAAGGAGGATAATGAAATAACTACAGAGGTATCTGGAATTTTTTTTTTTAAATACACTATTCAATTAAAAGAAGATTTTTTTTTTTTTTATCATTCTTTAAATCAAAGTTGGAGCTACTGAATAATTGCATTCAAGTTTTGATTCCTGATTTTAAAAGATGGCCATCTTTCCTGAGTTTTTCTTCTAGGACTATCTGGAAGAAACCAAAATCCACAGCTTGTCTGATCTCTCATTTGTCCTGAATGGAGGAAATTAGATGTCTGTACTTGTTAAAATCCAGGGTGAGTACATATAGAAGATGCTATCTGCATGGCATATGACTTATACAGAGTAATGTTTATCGAATAAATGAGTGAATGAAATAGTCAAAGAAGTTAGGGTGTGCACTGAGTTAGGCTAGGTTCTCTAGAGAAGCAAAAACAGTAAAGCTTATATATAAAGAGAGAGAGACCGAGAGAGGAATTTATCTTGGGAAAATGGCTCATGGTAATAGAGGCTGCCAAACCCCAAGTTCCTGGATCGAACGTCAAGCTGGAACCTTTTCCTGACTCACACAGTTGCAGGGGCTGACAACCTCAAGGTTGCCTGGCAGTATACCGGCTGTTGACTTCAGAGGATAACAAATCCAAGATCACCAGGCAGAATGGTGGACTGTTCACTCACAGACAGTTGTAGGCAGCACAACAGGATCCAGATCCACAGAAAAGTCTGTCTTTTTCCTAGGATTTCCATATATATATTAAAAGCAGGCCACACCCCTAGGGAAACTCCCTTTCAATGGATTGGCTTCTCAAAGCATATACATTAGATCTCATCATGAGAATAACACATAACAACTGCTTAAACCACTCAGAATCGTGGTCCAGACAAATTAACCCACAACCCCAACTATCACATGGTCCTTTCTTACATGTAGAAGAAGGGAGCAAGTACTTGACTTCTGATAAGTTTCCTCCTCATTTTCCAGACAGTAAATTTACTTCTTTTCACAGACTTATTTTAGTGTACTGGGTTGTTGAGTTAACTTGATCTTAGGGTATAGACTAGACACAATTGTGAGAGTGGTAATGTGGTTCACAGAATAGGCCAGAAGGCTAAGAGAAGCTGATAGTAGCAATGCATTTTCTTTATGTTTAATCCTTTATGTAATTACCCCTATTAAGTTTTCTAAATAGCTTTTCATTGGTAATATAAAATACTGAGTTATGGACCATGTAAGTTATAGAATTTGTTGAGAATGAATTAAAAATCTTTTAGACTCAGGTAAAGTTTGGATAAGAAAGTTAAATATATTTTAAAATGCTAGTTCATCTGACTCTAACTGTCTGAATGTTTCTTATTTCATAGGACATTGGAAAGAAATCATGGGCATGGAAGACTTTTCTCACCCCTTACAATAAGCCTGCAGGTAGATGTGCTCCTGGTTAATCACATTAGGTTATTAACCTAAAATGAAACTGTGTGTTAATTAAAAGATGAAAAGTCAAGGCAAGAATCCTTATTTTAAATTCATACTCTGTGCTCCTGCTGTGATAGCAGAGATGGTGGTGATGGATGATGGGCAATGAAATTAAGTTTTAAGGTATGTGTAGCCCAAGGGATTTGTACAATGACATGTCATATAAAGGCTCTCTTAAGGACTGAGCAGCACTTCAATTACTTAGGAGTTTGATTTTCATATAAAAAACCCCTGAAATTCTGGTCAGCTTTTCAAGTAACAATGATGAGAGCAAAAAACCCAAGAGTTGTCTCAATGACCTTGTGTTGTTGCAAACATCTTCATTTGCATGTTGATGCTGTACGTTCCCTTAGAGAGAAATAAGACAAAATACTGGACATGTCATAATAATTAGAATTGTATTTCTAGCCTCTTAATGTTAAATAGCCACAACCAACCCTTGCACCTGTTATGTTGTTGTTGTTGTTGTTATGTGCCATCGAGTCAGACCCGACTCATAGCAACCCCTCCTTGGGTTTCCGAGGCAGTATCACTATAGAAGTAGATTGTCCCCTCTTCCTTCCGAGGAGTGGCTGGTGGGTTTGAACCGCCAGCCTTCTGGTTAGCAATCAAGTGCTTTAGGTACTATGCTACCAGAGCTTCCTGTTATAATGAACCCATTATTCCAATGAGTTATTTGTGCTGAGTATATAATGCAATGTCTTCAGTTTCAGGTCTTTGAGGGGGGCAAAGAAGTCAACTGTATAATGGAAAACTTCTTTATTTCAGAAGGCTGGAATTCCTCACTCAAAGGTCATAACATTTAGTGTAACTGATTTTAATCAGCCTTTGTTAAAGTGTTTGGCTGCTAACCAAGAGGTCAGTAGTTCAAAACCCACAGCCGCTTCATGGGAGAAAGGTGTGGCAGTCTACTTCCATAAAGATTTACAGCCTTGGAGACCATATGGGCAATTCTACTCTGCCCTAAAGCATCTTTCAGAGTCAGAATTGACTTAGTGGCAGTGGGTTCAGTTTTAATAGGCAATGTCAGAACTGGGGCCTGACTGAGAAGAAGAGAGAGAAGGCTTCAGTTACCAGAAAGTTGGGTCACGAGAATCTGGTCCAAAACTGTTGTTTCAAGAGAGTATAGAGGCCTGTTGTTGTTGTTGTTATTTGCTGTCGAGTCAGCCCTGACTCATAGTGACCCCTCCTTGGGTTTTCGAGGCAGCGTCACTACAGAAGTAGGATTGCCCAACCTTTCTTCCGAAAAGGAGATATTTGAGAAGATACACTAGTGCCATGTTATCTGGTGCTTCAAAGTCCATCATATAGCTGTTTGAATTGATGCTATAGTATGCTCATCCCAGGTGACAGTTGGATTCCTAAAAAATCTTTGCAAGAGTTTTCATGGTTAAGAAACATAAGATCATATTTTCTAAAATATGATTAAAATAAATGAAAGCCATCGTGATAGTTTTAAAATATAGGAATAAATTTATTGAGAAGTAGGGTACATGTTTCCTCTTCCAGAGTCTGGAAGGACTTATGACTACATTGGAAATGATGCTAGGTAACTTCTAAGGTTAGATCACAAAAGGAAATGAAGCTTCTACCTTGTTCGCTGGAACACTTGTACAAGAACCCTGAGATTGCCACACGGCGAGGAAGTTCAAACTAGCCCATATGGCTTCTGCACAAGACAAGCCCTGAGACTATAGGAAGAGAAAGGGGCCCAGACATCTGCCAGCTGCTCCGGCTCTCTTCTTTTCTAGCTCCAGCCACATCCAAGTGCAACTTTATTAGAAACACCAAGCAGAACTGGGCTGTTATACCCTTCTGGAATTCTAACCACAGAAATTATGAGGCATAATGATTGTGATTGCTATATTAATTCTTTCTGTTTTGGGTGACCTTTTTATGCAGATAACTGGTATTTGAAAGTGGAGTGTATCTATAACACAAGCTAAAAGAGCTGGCACTGACTTTGGACCTCAGTGGTGCACAGAAGCTGGAGAGGACTTGAAAAGACTGTTAATGGAGGTTTGACAGACCTCAAGGAGGTTGTTGGCAAAGGCTTAAATGAAATTAAGGAGGTTGTTATTTGAGGCCTGGAGGAAGGGAAATTCATTTTATGTAGGAGCAGGATATTTAGCAAAAGTATATGCTGTGATAACACTGAAAATAGAAAATGTACCTAATGAACTAATGGATACGGTTGAGGAGATTTCTGGGCAAAATGTTGGAAGTATAAGTTCTTGTCTTTTTGTTATATATGATAAGGTACAGTTTTAGAGAAAGGAACTAAAAAGCAAACTCCTCAGTTTTCAAAAATGTGGAGAAAATATGAAAGAGCCAGAATTGGCTCAGTTTTAACATAAAATTCCTAAATAACAGTCTCTTTAGATGGAATAATAATAATAATAATATGCTCAAATTAAGAAACGTCTTTAAAGCAAAAACCAAATCATGAATGAGCCTATAAGATTCCTTGTCAAGATCTCAGAAAATATATACCTTTTAAAAGATCAAAAAAAAAAAAAATCTAAGATTTTAAGACTGTGCCTGGCTAACCCTCCCTGTTATACAATAAGGTCTCTCAGAATCAAAAAAGTGTTATCTTATAGAAGCATCATAAGGTACAAAAAGTTTTAGTCTCTAAAAGATTTGTAGGTTTGCCTCAGCCTAATGGAATAAATTATAAATTGATACACACACACGAAAAAATGATTTTTAAAGTAATTGTATCATTGTGTACAAAATGGAACAAAGACAACATAAAATGCAAAATGGCATTTGGATTCTTGAATTTCTACTGCAGAAAAATCTAAGAAAGAAAATGACTCAGTGACACGCAAAGCCTCCTTTTCATGGGAAAGGAATTAAGGAACCCAGATCCCGGAGGATGGAGCCAAGAACTCTGGAGAAGCAGTTCCAGGAAACAGTTTCTGGTCCCTTTTCAGGAAACTGGAAACACATCTGGCTGAATTTCAAAATTATGACAGACCAGTGACTTCCGTGTACTTTCCATTGTCCCCCTTTTTAAATGACAGTTCCTGTAACACGTATTCTGTCCACCTCGCCATTACATATCAGGCATGTAGGAGATAGATAACTTTTCATTGTAGTTCACACATCTTAAAATTGAGAGAAACAGCAACTGCAGTGCTGTGTCCAAGGATATAAATCCAGGGATCCTCATGCATATCTATAATGAAGTACTGGATCTTGAGTCTGAGCCTGATGCTGTAATGAAACCAAATATGTGGGGACCATCAGGAGGGAGCGACTGTATTTTGGATGTGGGGAGAATGCAAATAATGTGTGACCAGAGGGCAGAATGTGGGGGTTTTAAAATTTGACCTCAAATTCTTTGACAATGAGGTTGATGTTTCCTTCCTTTAAATCTTGGGAGGTAGGTGACCCTGGCAGAAGTGAGACTGTGACTACCACAGACAGTTCAGAAAAGGCTTCTGCTCATTCATACGTTCATGCTCACTCATCCGTTCATTCTGGAGCCCTGAACTATTTAGGCAGGCCATCTGCCCTGATGCCACCACACTGTGAGAAGGCCCAAGTCATCTGATAGGAACAGACAAAATGGAGAAGCTTTGAAGCTGTGTGATAAGAGAGCAATGTCCATTCCAGCTCCCCACTGTTCTGGCTCCAACTATTATTCAACTAAAACTTCATGAAAGACCCTGAGAGAGAACTGCCCAGGCTAGTCCCTTCCAAATTTCTAACCCCAGGGACCGTCAGTGGTAATAAAATGATTATTGATGTTTTAAGCCATTAAGTCTTGCAGTGAGTGTTACATGGCAATAAAATGTTTTAAAAAGCAAAATAGTAATGAATAAATCAAATGGTGTTATTTTACTCATTGTCCACTAAAAAGCAGAAATATTAATAGCCCATTTAATTAAAAAATGATCAACTCCATTATGCATACCATACCTTAGAAATGCTGATTGCTATCCACTTATTTTTCTTTATCATACATTGCTCACTACGACTTGTAGCCTTCTACACTGTTTTATGTAATACTATGAAACTTTTGCACGTTTTAAAAAATATACAAGCCATAAGATATATTTTAATGCACATAATTCTCTAGGCAAGCAGTGCATTTATTTCTCACTTCCTCATTTAGAGATGTCAATGTCTGATTCCTAAGTTCCTAGTCTTAGACAGAGAGAAAGTAATTGGAGGTTCCTGATGGAAAAATATTAAAATATTTAAAGTATGATCCCAACAGAAGTGTCCTGAATTTCAAGTACATCAGAATTAAAATCCTAGAAAGTGAGGAACAGGTCTACAGAACTTTTCACCATACTTATTCAATCTGTATGCTGAGTGAATAATCTGAGAAGCTGGACTAAATAAAGAAGGATGTGGAATAAGGTTTGAAGGAAATCTCATTAACAACCTGTGATGTGCAGATGACACAACCTTGCTTGCTGAAAGTGAAGATGACTTGAAACACTTCCTGATGAAGATTAAAGACTATATAGCCTGCAGTATGGATTACACCTCAACATAAAACAAAATTCCTCACCACTGGACCAATAAGCAGCATCATGATAAATGGAGAAAAGATTGAAGTTGTCAAAGAATTCATATTACTTGTTTCCATAATCAACGCCATTGGAAGCAGCAGTTAAGAAATCAGACATCAAGAAATCAGATGACATATTGCACTGGGCAAATCTGCTGCAAAAGACCTTTAAAGTGCTGAAGAGCAAAGATATCTCTTTGAAGACTCACATTCACTCACTCACTGCCATCAAGTCAATTCAACTCATAGTGACCCCTCCTTGAGTTTCTGAGGTGGTACCTCTACAGAAGTGGATTGTCCAACCTTTCTGCCAAGGAGTGGCTGGTGGGTTTGAACCACCAGCCTTCTGGTTAGCAGTCAAATGCCTTAGGCACTATGCCACCAGAGCTCCTCTTTGAAGACTAAGGGGTGCCTAACCCAAGCCATGGTGTTTTCAATCACCTCATATGCAAGTTAAAGCTGGACAATGAATGAGGAAGACTGAAGAAGAGTTGATATTTTTGATTTGTAGTGTTGGTGAAGAATACTGAAAGTACTATGGACTGCCAGAAGAACAAACAAATTGGTCCTGGAAGAAGTACAGCTGGAATGCTCCTTGGAAGCTAGAATGACCAGACTTCATCTCACCTACTTTGAGCATGCTGTCAGAAGTGACCATTCTGTGGAGAAGGATATCAAGCTTGGCTTGAACTGCCAGTCTTCTGGTTAGTAGTCAAATGCCTTAGGCACTATATCATCAGAGCTCCCTGGTAAAGTGCAGGGTCAGCAAAAAAGACGAAATCCCTCAATGAGCTGAATTGATACAGTGGCTGCAACAATGGGCTCAGGTATAGTAAGGATTGTGAGGCTGGCACAGGACCCGGCAGTGTTTTGTTCTTTTGTACATAGAGTCACTATGAGTTGGAGCCAACTTGACAGCACCTAACAACAACAACAGACTTTTACAAAAGGACAAGAAACAAGGTTACAAAGTGATTTCTGAATCATGACCAGTAATAAAGTTTCCAGTATGAATCTTAATAAACTGTGAAAATTGGAATCCCCAAGTCTCAATAGCTTCACATAGCTTCACATAGATATTGTATATATCTACCTACTGCCCCAGAGTAATATAAGGAACAGATAAGAAATGAGCATCTCAAGAGAGTGCAGAGATTAAAAGAGACACCAGTCTGGAGTTGTTGTGAGGTGGACATGTCCTCTCTGGGAAAGTAGGAGAGATAAGCTTCTAGCCTATTTGGTACAGTAGGCATTTGACTGCTAACCAGAAGGCTGGTGGTTCAAACCCACCAGCCAATCCTCAGAAGGAAGGTTGGGCAATATACTTCCATAGTGATACTGCCTCGAAACCCAAGGAGGGGTTGCTATTGAGTAGGGGCTTACTCCACGGCATATAACAACAACAAAACAACAACAACAACCATGGTTTCTAAACTGCATCTGCCCTATTTTGAAATGCTGTAACAGCAGTTAATGTTGGTCTGTCTCCTCGAAGGACAAATGGGAAGAGGCTAGAGGAGAAATTCCTGATGGCAGTATTTCAGCCATGATTGTGAGCACAGAGAGTGCAGGATGTAATGGAAAAGCGGCAGCAGCAGGAGTGAGAAGAATATTGAGGGTGTGTGGGCCCCAGCACTAGGGTACAGTACAATGCATGTTAAGTTGATAAGAACAGTTGGAAGAAGAATTTCTGAAACTCTTCACCCCTTGGTTGTCTGCATCTGAACAGAAAATATTTTGAGTAGGTGGTAGGAGTGAAGAAGGAGCCCTTGAAGTCTAGAAGTGAATCTAAACATTACTTTAAAAAAATAAATAAAGAGAACGTAGTTTTGCTAAAGAGGAAGAAATCCATATAACTCCTTGATTTTCTTGCTAGCCTAGGAAACTGTATTACACTAACTCATAGGAAAATGACTGTTTTGTTTTGTTTTTCCTCCTTATTTTGGAATTGAACTCCTGAAATGGCTAGGAAGCCCATGGTGAAAAAAAGACAAAGCATCCATCCAGATTGCAGGTCTTTTGACATCATAATTCACAGTGGCTCCATACTAACCTGACTGAAAGCCAATGAGGTGGTGTGCTTTCCGTTCTTGATGGGTAGTTAGTATAAATTCCCTATATATTTTTTTTTTTATTAGCATACATTCTACTGTGCCTTGGATGCATCCAACAGTTTAACAGTGCTCAAAATATTATGTAAGTCATCTAATTTACTTCAATTCCTGGGGTTATAGTCTATAAATTCAAAGATATATACTCATATGCATTTACCCAAGGGGCTTTGAGATGATGAGAACTTTCAGGGGCTATTTTTAGAATGTACAGAATGCAGCATTTCTAAAAATAAGGTTTCCATCGACTTTGCACTGCAAGCAGTCTTCAGAGCAGAAGTTATCAGCAGGAACTCAATAATCCCTGAATGGAAAGGCCACGCAGTGGTGTGGGGGCTGAAATTCTCTCCTGGGAGTTGGCAAATGGAGTAGATAGTTCCAAAGTTAAAGGCAGTCTACGCTTCTTCTCTGTATTGATGGCAAGAAAGGAAATGATTCTACACTTATAGAATGGCCTCTAAAGCTAGGTAATACATCACGATCAGATTCCAATTAGCAAGAAGAAAGCTAGATAAATTAGGGGGCTGGACCTGAGGGAAAAATCCTGGCTTTAACTCTTTATCAGCCATTTCTATCCAGGGATGGAGGTTGAAAAGCCTGAGTCTTGGAGTTATGCCAAGGAACCAGAATTGGTTACAGCCCTGGGTGAATGTGGAAAGGAAGGGGAGCAGATGCAGTTCCAAAGGTGTGCACTGACCAGCCCATCTATGACATGGTGGGAATTTTAGATTTAATCCTGAAAGTAAGGGAAGTTATTAAAGATTGTCTAGCCAGAGGTTCTTATTCTTTCCCTTGGAAAAAGAAGTTACAGTAATTCAGAAAGACAGCTAAAAGCTCTCTGCTCAATCTCCTGGACATCCTTATACTCCTCCTTACAAAACACACACCAAGACCCCCACTTCCTTTCACTTAGTATGTACTCTTTTTGGTGGAATATGCCAAGTTTATACATCTATATTATTGGTGTCCTTTTGAATTTCATCTTCCAAATTTTCTTTGAATGCAAGTTACTCTTTGTGCTTCTTAAAATGAAACATCAGATTTATTTGATTTAATTCCAGCCTCCCATTCAGGGCTTGATCTCCTAGGCATGTCCTTCCTAAAGCAAATGTTTCTGATTTTCTGTTCTCTGTTAGAACAGAGCTGTCCATTCTCTTATACTCTGAATGCCCAGCTCTCTGATATTGATAAAATCATCCTTTATAAGATTTTAAATTATTTTTTCTTTCCATATTTTCTTTGGAAAGTTTCTATTACTATTCCTTCAAGCCTGCCAATCTTTTCTTCTGCCAGGTCTCATATGCTTTTAATCCACCCCAAGATATTTTTTTTTCCCTCTCACGTGTGTTGCAGTTTTTATCTGCAGAAGTTTGATTCATACCTTTCTTCTTTATGTATTCCATTCTGTACTTAACTTTTTGAAATCTGGGACACAATTGTGATAATTGTTCCAATGCCATTATCTGCTAATTCTAAGAACATATCACATCTGAATTGACTGATTTCTCTCTGTATTTTGGGTTTTCTTTTTCTGCTTTTTTTCCACGCCTGTTACCTTTGATTGGATGACACTTGTCCATTTTCCTTTGTTGGGTGCTGGATATTCTTGTATTCCTGGAAATAATCTTGAGCTTTGTTCTGGAATGCAGTTAAATTAGTTGGAAACAGTTCAATTTTTTTTCAGGTCTTCCTATCAAAACATGTTAGGTTGTGACCACAGCAATGTTTAGTGTTGCCTTAGTTTCTTAGAACTGCTATGCTATAACAAAATGCCACAAACTGGGTGGCTTAAAAAAAAAGAAATTGATTCTCTTACAATTCTGGAGGCTGGAAACCTGGATTCAGAGTGCTGGTAGAGCCATGCTTTCTTTCAAGGTTTCAGGGGAAAATTCTTCTTTGTCGATTCCCCAGACATCCTTTGGTTTATGGCCACAAAATTCTAATCTTGGCTTTCACATAGCTGTCCTCCTTCTGTTTCTTTCTGTGTCTCTTCTCCACCTCTTATAAGGTCACCAGTCATGTTGGATAATGGCCTACATTAATGACCTTCTCTTACTAATTACATTGGCAAATCCCCATTGCCAAATAAGGTCACATTCACAGGTACTGGGGGTTAGGACTTCAACATGTTTTGTTTGGGGACACAATTAAACCCATAACAAAAGCCAATTACACTCTACTACTTAGGCATTTTACTTGGATCCACAACCAACCCTCATGAAAGATGCAGCAAAGAAATCAAAGTATGGCAAAGTATTGGGCAAATCTGCTGCAAAAGACCTTTTTAAAGTGTTAAAGAGCAAATATGTCACTTTGAAGAGTAAAGTATGCCTGACCCAAGCCACGGTATTTTCAATAGCCTCATATGCATGTGAGTTGGATAATGAATAAGGAAGCCCACTGAAGAATCGATGTATTTGAATTGTGGTTTTGGCAAAGAATATATTGAACATAGAATGCTAGAAGAACAAACAAATCTGTCTTGGAGGAAGTACACCCCGGTGATCTCATTCTTAGAATTTTACATATATCTGTATTCTGACACCTTATTTATATCTCTAGCCTTCCAAACTTGTAATAGATTTGATGTTTCAAATTCAAATTCAATTGTGTAATTGTCCACTCAAAATTTCTGTTGATAAAGTGTCTCAAAGATAATATTTCCAAAACTGATCTTTGAATCCAACCCCAATCACTGAAATGACCACTTTCAGACTTATCTCCTTCATAGTAAATGACAGTTCTGTTCTGATTGATTAGGCCAAAAGTGTGGTATCATTTTTGATTATTTTTCTCACACACTTAATTCATTAGCAAATACAGGCAGTTACACCTTCTCATTGTCTTTGCTTGCTTCCACCCTAAACTAAGCCACCAGTATTTCTTATCTTTAATAATTGGAGTAGCTCCTAGGTGGTCTCTCAACTCACACTCTCAGCATCCTACAGTATATTTTTCACATGTTTCCAAGCTATTAACTTCAAAATGTGAACTTGAATGTATCGCTCCTGCTTAAA
This sequence comes from Orycteropus afer afer, assembly GCF_000298275.1. Taxonomy (NCBI): domain Eukaryota; kingdom Metazoa; phylum Chordata; class Mammalia; order Tubulidentata; family Orycteropodidae; genus Orycteropus; species Orycteropus afer. The sequence continues at coordinate 3,705,837 of NW_006921824.1, read as the reverse complement.
ACTCTGCAGTGTTTCCCATCTCATTCATATTAAGATAAAATCTTTACTGTGACCTTCAAATGTCTCCACGGTCTAACCCAATGTTACCACCCTTCCTAACTCTCCACTCCATCCACTATTATCTTCAAATCTGTGAAATATTCCTGCCTTCAAACTTTTGAGCTCTGTAATTTACTGTTCTTTCTGACTGGAGGACTCCTTGCCCTGACCCACTTCATTATTTACTTCAGGTCTCAGTAAAAGTGTCACCTTATCAGAGAAATCATCCCTGGCTTCCTTAGATGGAAGCACACTCTCCCCTGAAACTCTGCCATCTCCATTAATTATTTTATCATTCTACACTTTTCTTAGCATGCATTACTATCTGACATGTTAAACAACAACAACAAAAGAAAAATGAACTCACTGCCATCATGTCAATTCCAACTCATTCAAATCCCCACTGGGTTTCCAAGTCTGTAAATCTTTATGGAAGTAGATTAATTCATCTACCTCCTGCAGAGAACCTGATGGGTTGAAACTGCCAACCTTCTGGGTAGCAGTTAAATGCTTTACCCACTATGCTACCATAGCTCCCTAAAACAATCAAACAAATACAATGCTCCCTAAGGATCTATTAATTCCCTACTTCTTACATTGGATTAAAAACTCCAACTGAGCAGGAATGTTGTTTTCAGATACATGCATAGTGCTGGCACACAATTTTTTAAAATTTTTTTAGTTATTGAATGAGTAAATGAAATGACTGGATGACGGGATGAAACTCCACAGCTAATGACATTTCTGATTCATGACATTAAACAATGTTGCTTCTACAAAGTCAACCCTGTTTGTTGTTGTTGTTGTTGTTGTTGTTATGTGCCATTGAGTCGGACCCGACTCATAGAGACCACCTCCTTGGGTTTCCGAGGCAGTATCACTACGGAAGTAGATTGCCCAACCTGATTTCATGCTACATGTAGCAGCATTCTGAGGCTGTCAAGTGATTTTGAAAGATATCAGATAGTTAAGCCTTACGTGTCCATGTTTTTTATTGTTTGCTGAAGCATCAAAGGATATAAAAAATAATAATAATAAAGACAAAGAATTGTCATTCAGGAGTATAGTCTTCTCTTGATTCCAAGGAAAGGAAAGGCTACTTCTAATTGAGACTATTGAGTTCCTGAGGATGAAGATGTATATTATTTTCAGCTACTTTCTAATGCTTTGATTAGGGTAAGATGGTCCTATTCCTTCAAGAAGCATTAGTCATCTCACCACATGATGTAAGTGATCTCTTAATGACACAAAAATAACATATTTTCCTGATTTGATTTCAAAAAGAAATGTTTCACTTTTTCGGCTGCAGAAAACACAGCTCCCACCAACCTGATTCCATTCTTTTTATCTCTAAAAATAGTCTTTCAATTTAAGTCTGTAATTTATAAAACACTGTTTTGAGTAATTATTATTATTATTGGTTAATGAAATCTTCCACCTCGATATTAACAATATATATTTTTTTTCCATGACAATATTTTAACAAGATTTCTCTGTGTCAGGAATGATATGAGCTCTTCTGTTGTAACAGATTTGGTGTTTCAAATCTACCAGCCACTCCTTGGAAGAAAGATTGGGAAATCTACTTCCATGAAGATTTACTGCCTCAGAAACCCAATTGGGGTTGCTGTGAGTTGGAATCGAATGGATGGTAGTGAGTTTGTTTTTTTGGTTTATTGTAATAGATTATTTTGTTTTCTGTGTTTCACATAAAGGTGAAATACCATTTTGATCTCAATAACATGATTATAAGAGACAACAGCCTCAACTATCTCTTCACATACTGAGCAATCAACTTAAAAAATAAAGGCTCAGATAACATTGTGAGAATTTCTGAAGTAAGAAATATTTTTGTTTGTTTTTGTGCACATATAAAGGCCTATTCTACGTAGAAAGAAATTTACATATTTCCAAATCATGAAAGGGGATAATAATCTTAGAGAAACTCTATAGTTGAATAAGAGGCTGATTAAAATTAAAGTGTAATTCACTGTAAGGAATCATCATTTATATTCTCATAATTATAATGTTAAGTAAATGTCATTTCAATATGGAATTATTTTGCTTTTCAAAATCCTATTTTTATCTGACCATTATATCTCTACCTAAATCTTGTAAGAAAGCTAGGATAGGATATCATTATTTCTATTTTACTGATAAGGAAACTGAAGTTCAGCTGAGAAAAGTGATTCTTCCAAGATTATATATCTAGATCCTGCTCTTTACAGAAGATCATTGACTGGGTTTCTCCAGTGCATAATATGCAAAGAGATGAGCAAAGGGATACCTGATTAGACAAGAACTCAAAAGGCAATGTCAGGGTCTCTGTAACAAATTATAGGGCTACTTATAGGCTTCAGATGTTCAACATTATGATTCTCGCTTTGGTAAGAATATGAAAAGAATTTCCAAGGTTTTTTTACTTTATCTCAAAAATCATTAATGAGTTAAGTCAAATACAAGAGCAAAGAGTATTTTTGAGACTTGTAATAAGAGCATTTACCTCTTTCTCTAGTTCCCAATGCTATCCCTGATCAGAAAACAATCCCAATTAGTGAGACCAGCAATTCTCTAAGATCTATATTGTAGCTAGAAGAATCTCAAAATGGTGGTGCATGAGCCAATGCTAGCCCCCAGATATGTGTGCTTGATGCATGGTAGTCCCTCGCACTCCCTGTTATATTACACTCACTCCTCTACAAATGTGCACTGCCTATCTGGCCCTGAAGTCATTTAAGTCTAACTCAGAAGACACACAGACCTTCAATTGCTCCTGCTTTCTGCTTCTGCTTCCCTCACTGAGCTACAGATAATCCCTCCTTTACCTATGACTAGAGTTTATTTTACTTTACCTATGAATAGAGTTAGTGCACACTGTTGACTGTACATCAATTAGAAGACTCCGTTGCCACTATCTATAAACGTCAGCTAGAATGCCTCCGTCTAGCATTACAAAAAGCTCTTTCTGAACAAACTTTATTTTTAGAAATGCAACATAGTGATTTTTTTCTAAAAGTAAAGTTTGAATTTCCATTTTATTTAGAAGGCTTAGGGACATTATAGCTGAGGAAGTGCATTCTTCAGCCAAGGGACTTGATCACATTGTCCTTACAGATGACAGTGGGTATTTTGCTAGAGTAAGGATAATAAAATTAGACCTGTCATTCTTGTTTAAGCATCTGAGAAGTGTATGGCATGAACATTGCTGGCTCAGGCATTCAGACCTGAGCAAGAACACCAACAACAAAGAATCCATTTTCAGTAGCAGGTACTATCTGGTTATAGTGCCTATTCTGGCCAAGGCCATGACTCAAGGTTACTGTCTCAGCCTTTCCTCAAAAAACATGTTGCCAGTTGGTAGAAATTATGGTATACCTTTCAGATTTGTATATAATAATAATAATTATTATTATTTTGTCTGCACTCAATACTTCCAAAATGTGTGTCCTTTGCTATATCTATGTTACCTTCCAGTAAACAATTACTCAGGATAAGTCTTGAGACTTCATTCACTTAATGTCAGAATTGATCTACTGGAGGAAAATAAAGGTATTTATTTTAAAAAATATTGGTTATCAGGCAAGAAAGAAGTTCAAGTAAGTTACCCATTATAGAATTAATTAAGAGAGAGGTCCAAGTAGAAAAGGACCCTCAGTAGACACCATTATATACATATTTTTAAAAAGCTCCAAAAATTTAACAACATTCATTGTTGCTTATTGCCAAGGGTTGAGTTGCTTTCAAAATGCAGAGATTTTTTTAGATAAATGTATAATTTTTAGAGTGTTAACTTTTGCTTTTGTTCATGCTCCCTTATTATAGCAGAGTCCACTCTGTTGTTGTTATGTGCCATTGAGTCAGGGGTTCCATCATGCTCTATCAGACCAGCTAACCTGGTCTCTCTTTTTTTTTTTTTTTTAATGATTTTCAGCTTTGTTCCACATTGTTCTCCCACTCTGTCCAGGATCTTCTACATAGATCCTCCTCCGAATGGTTGACAGTGGTAGTCGGGTACCATCTAGTTCTTCTGTCTCATGGCCATATAGACTGAGGATCACTTGGTGTACCAGTCCCTTGGACTAATTGTTTCCATGTGTCATTGGTTTTCTTCATTCTTCTTTGCTCTAGATATAGAGAGACCTATCATTGAATCAAGACAGCTGTTTGCAAGCTTTTAAGATCCCAGTTGCTACTCGCCAAAGTAGGATGTGAAACAGTGATTTTGTGTATTATGTGTTCTGGTTACCTAGTGCTGCTCTGACAGGAATATACCATAAATGATATGGTTTTAACAAACAGGAGTTTATTTTCTTACAGTTTGGAGGCTTTAAGTACAAGTTCAAAGTGCCAGGCTCTAGGGACTGGGTGAAAAGCCCTCAACCTTGGGCTTCAGCTCTGCCTCCAGCGCCCGGCCTACTGAAGCTAGAGGCATTTTTTCACTCAGACAGCTGCTGGCTGCTGAAGCTGCCAAGCCTGAGGTTGACAATTGAAAAGCACAGTCCCGATATTACCAAATCACATGACAGGCCATAATTCAAGTCTATTGTAAGTCCCAAGGTCAGTAGAGCATGGCAGGCTGCTGAACAATGACATGGCTACATGCAGGGTTCAAGGTGCTATAAGCTAGAGACAATTCACAAGGCTTCTCCTTTTATACAGGAAGCAGACCACATCCCAAAGGCAGCTACTCAGCTGCTTATGGTAGATCCCACCATGGAGTTGACTGCCAGTCTCATCATAGAGAATAACTACCACCAGCCGCCCAGTCACTCAACCTGGCCTAGCCAAGTTGACACACAAACAATAACCACCACAATTATGTTATGCCGATTGAGCTTGATGTCCACTGTGACCATGATCCTGAGCCCACAGGGCCAACTACTCACTCCTGCCAGGTAGCTGGCTGTGGCCAAGAAGTGACTACAATCTTGTCCCTTGGCAGGCCTACTATATACCTGGAAATTCTTCAAGAACATACAAATACACTTGCAGAAACATTGCCAACACTATACATGGTCATGGGTACACTCCTCCCTGCATAGAAATACCTAATCATTCGGCCTGTCCACCAACAGATCAATGTTTGCCTTCACAGAAAATGCAGTACTATATGTGTGAAAGGGTTCATCTTTGTTGTCTGTATCTCCCATGTACCTCTCTATGTCTTCCTCTTCTTCAGTGCCACCATGTTGATCACTCATACTTGGTACATTGTCCTTCCCTTCACCTAAATCAATATTTGCCTCAACCTATCTAGCAGTGTTCCCTTACTCCCCTCACACCCCTGGTAACCAACAAAGAAAATTTCCATCCATATATAAATATTTCCTTGCCTTTTTGCAATAACGGACTAATAAAATATTAGTCCTTCTGTGATTGACTTATTTTACTCAGAATAATGTCCTCCAAGTATGTTATGCAGTGTTTTGCAGATTCTACGTTATTCTTTAGGGTTGCATAGTATTCCATTTGTGTACATACCAGAGTTTGGTCATCCATTCTTCTGTTTATGAGTACCTAGGTTGTTTCCATCTTTTTGCTATTGTAAATAGTGCTGAGATGAACATGAGTGTGCATATATCTGTTCTCCTGGCTCTGACTTCTTTGTTGTTGTTATGTGCCATCGAGTCAGATCCGACTCATAGCAGCCCCTCTTTGGATTTCCAAGGTGGTATCACTACAGAAGTAGATTGCCCCATCTTCCTTCCAAGGAGTGGCAGGATATGGTATATTTCCTATTTTTTGACAACACTGTAATTCAGACTTTGATTCTTCTTTGGCCTTCCTTATACATTGCCCTGCCTTCACATGCATATATGGCTATTAAAAATAACATGGCTTGGCTCAGGTGAACCTTAGTCTTCAAAGTGATATTTTTGCTCTCTAGCACTTTAAAGAAGTCTTTTGCAGAATATTTACCCAATGCAATATATTGTTTGAGTTCCTGACTGCTGCTTCCATGGATGTAGATTATGGACCCAAGTAAAATGAAATCCTTGAATATTTCAAATTTTTTTCTGTTTATCATGAAATTGCCTGTTGGTGCAGTTGTGAGGATTTTTGTTTTCTTTATTTTGAGGTGTAATCCATACTGAAGGCTGTAATCTTTGATCTTCATCAGTAAGTGTTTCAAGTCTTCTTCACTTTCAGCCAGGAAGGTTGAGTCATCTGCATATCATAGATTGTTAATGAGTTATCCTCCAATCCCAATGCCACATTCTTCTTCATATAGCTCAACTTCTTAGATTATTTTCTCAACATACAGATTGAATAAGCATGGTGAAACGATTGTTGTTGTTCTTATTAAGTGCCATCAAATAAGCTCTGACTCATAGCAACCCTATGTACAACAGAACAAAACACTGTCCAGTCCTGTGCCATTCCCACAATCCTTTCCATTCCTGAGCCCATCATAGCAGCCACTGTGTCAATCCATCTCATGAGGGCCTTTCCCTTTTTCATTGATCCTTTACTTTACAAAGCATGATATCCTTTTCCAGGGAATGGTCCCTTCTGAAAACATGACCAAAGTATGTGAGATGAAGTCTGGCCATTCTTGCTTCCAAGGAGTATTCTGGCTGTACTTCTTCCAGAACAGATTTGTTGGTTCTTTTAGCAGTCCATGGTACTTTCAGTATTCTTTGCCAACACCACAACACAAAAGTATCTACTCTTACTCAGTCTTCCTTATTCATTGTCCAGTCTTCACATGCATGAGGCTGTTGAAAATACCATGGCTCAGGATAGGTGCACCTTAGTTTTCAAAGAGACCTCTTTGCTCTTCAGCACTTTAAAGAGGTTTTTTGAAAGGATACAAACCTGAAACACACTTTTCTTGATTTTAAATTATATAGTATCCACCCCCTTGTTCTGTTGGAATGACTGCTTCTTGGCCTATGTACAGGTTCCACATGAGCACAATATAGTGTCCTGAAATTTCCAATATTTGCAATATTATCCATATATTCAATGATCTACATAGTTGAATGTCTTTGCATAGTCAGTAAACACAGGTAGAAAACCTTTCTGGTGTTCTCTACTATCAGCCAAGATCCATCTGACATAAGCAGTAATGTCATTTGTTCTGCACCTATGTTGTGTTTTTAGTAGGACATTTCATTGTTCTAATCAAGCCAGTTGCTTCAGGATGATGATTCACATGGTAAGACCTGTGAATTCCATGAGCATAGGACCTTTGCTGCACTTCATTTCTGTGAAGTGAATCCCTTAATCCAAGCAATGCTGTGTAGGATACCCACGACAGTGGATAAGGTATTCTGTAAGTCCACAGATGATAGTTTTGGCAGAAGGATTGCATGCAGGGAAGGCAAATCCATATCCAGAATAAGTGTCTGTTCCAATAAGAATAAAATGCTGTCCTTTCCATGATGAAAGTGGTCCAATGTAATCAACTTGCCACCAGGTTGCTGGCTGATCAACCTGAAGAATGGTTCCATATTGCAGACTCAGTGTTGGTCTCTGCTGATGACAGATTGGGCACTTAGCAGTGGTGGTAGCCAAATCAGCCTCAGTAAGTGGAAGTCCGTGTTGCATAACCTCCATCCCTGCCACCATGGGTACTTTGTTCATGACTCCATTGAGCAATGACAAGAGTAGCTGGGGAAAAAGGATGACTGGTTTCTACAGAACATGTCATCCTATCCACTTGATTGTTAAAGTCCTCCTCTGCCAAGGCCACCTTTGGGTGGGCATTCACATGAGACACAAATATATTTACTCCTTTAGCCCATGTAGAGAGAGCTATCCACATACCTCTTCTCCACACATCCTTCTCACCAGTTTTCCAAATATGCTCCTTCCAGGTCCCAGACCATCCACCCAAGCCCATATGTCCCCATCCCAGGTTTCAGGATTCCATTTTTTTTCCCCAATGCCCTCACTTTAACCTCAGACACCATTCTGGGTTGGCAATTTAATTGGTGTTGTATTCAGCCACACTTACAATAAAATTCTGGGTTTGGTTTTCACAATATCAGCTCTGTTACTAGAAGAAATAAGGCTTTCCTTCAGGGCACAACTGGAAACATTGAGGTCTTTTATCCAGTGCTTAAGCTGTGATTCAGCAGCCCTGAACTCATCTCACTTTTTCACTACTTTGTCTAGTGTAAGGAGGACTAACCAACCAACTTCCTTGTACTCCTCATGATGAAAAAATTGCAGAAAAGCATCAAACAGGTGATCACCCAGAGCCTAACTTCTAAAAAATACTTGATCTATTGGTGGTGTTATTTTGCATATTAATGTTGCCACCTCGTGCTATGGATTAGTAGGGCCCTCTTTACTAATGGAGGCAGAGTCATGAGTGTTTTTACAATTAAACAAATTGGAGAACAAAACAGAATCTGTGAGAAACAATTTATGAAACCTATCTTTATGCTTTTTTCTCTCTAGAACCACTCCTGGTACCAAATGTGTTGGGCTGGGTTCTCTAGAGAAGCAAAACCAGAAAAACTTATAGATACATAGATAGATAGATAGATGATAGATAGATAGATAGATATGGAGATAAGGAGAGAAATTTATCTTAGAAAAATGGCTCACACACTTATGGAAGCTGGGAAGTCCCAAGTTCCTGGATCAAACATCAAACTGGAGCCTTTTTGAGGTGTAGTAAATTACCTGGTATGGCTTTTCTAGCCATAAGTCTTTGTAAACTCCATGGTGGTATTTGCTGTGAGAAACTGAGTAGCTTCTGATTGTTAAAATCATCCACCTGGGGTATTTCTGTTGGAAGCAGCACAAAGTAATGTTCTGGGAAGTTCACTCTCTCTCAGGTTCTTAGAATTCTGATGTTATGATTGGTTAGTTTGGCCACTCTGCCAGGCTCAAAAGGAGGCCTCTTAAAGGAAGAAGTCTCTCTAACTGCTGGCTGAGAAGGATGTGCTGCTGAAAGAGACACACGCTCCTGAGAGACATGTGTTGCTGGGAAAGAGATGCAAGAGACACGCATTGTTGAGTGAGACATCAAGGGACGGGCACTGCTGGGAGAGAGACTGTGAGAGACTGTTGGCTGAGGGATGGTGGGCTGAGAGAGACTGAGAGTTCTTCCTGAACTTGAATTGTAGCCTGGTGCTTCCCTAATAAACCTCATAATCTGTGAGTTCTGTGTGGCCACTGCAGCAAATAATTAAACCCAGAAGAGAGGTGGTGGGTGCTTTGGGAGGGTTGGTTGGTGAAAGGGCTAGAGGGAGGCAGCATGTCTGGTCCTGCAGGAATAGGTCTTGGTTACTGATGGTGATTCTGTCTTGCTTTTGGGTGGTTAGAGGAGTTCAGAACATGTGGCCTCCTTGCCCTTTTAGCACTTTTCCTGACTCACGCAGCTGCAGGGGCTGGCAAACTCAAAGTTGGCAGGCAGTATACCAGCTGTTGACACCAGTAGATAATGAATCCAAGATCACCAGGCCACATGGTGGACTGTTCGCTTGCAGACAGTTGTAGGCAGCAAAACAGGATCCAGATCCACAGAAGATTCTCTCATTTTCCCAGGATGTCCATATACATGTTGGAAGCAGTTCACACCTCTAGGGAAACTCCCTTTCAACAGATTGACTTCTCAAAACATATTCATCTGATCTCATCACGGGAATAACCACATCACAATTGTTTAAACCACTCAGAATCATGGTTCAGCCAAGTTGACATACAACCCCAACTATCACACCAGATGATCCAGCAATCATACTTCTAGATATTTACCAAAATGAATTGAGAATGTATGTCCACATAAACTTGCATATGAATGTTGAAAAGCAGTTTTATTCATAATTGCCAAAATTGGATGCAACAAAGATATCCTTTAATAAATGAATAGATTAATTTATTATAATACCTCCATACGATGGAGTACCACTCAGTGACAAAGACAAATTTGCTACCAAGTTATGAAAATATATGGAGGAAACATTACTGTGCATTGCTTAGTGAAAGAAGAGTGTCTGGAAAAGCTACATATTGTATTATTCCCACTAGATAACATTATAAAAAACCACAGACTAGAAAGACAGTGAGCAGATCAGGGTTGTCAGGAGCTTAGGAGGAGGAGAGAAAGGTTGGATCTATGGGGAGATGACTCGACTCAGAGACAACTCAATGGCACATAATAACAACAACAACATGGGGAATAGGTCATATTTAGGGCAGTGAAACAATTCTGTAGCATATTATAATGTTGAATATATGACATTATGCATTTGTCAAAACTGTATAATACTAAGATTAGCCCATAATGTAATATGAACTTTAGTTGATAACAACATATTGATCCATCAGTTTTAACAAAAATATCACAGGAATGCAAGATGTTAATCATAGAAGGAACAGTATGCAGGGAGGACAGAGGGTGTATGGGAACACTATTTTCTGTATAATTTTTCTGTAAACCTAGAACTGTTCTGAAATTTAAAATGTATATTTTAAAAAATGAAACTAGAACTTGAAGAGTGATACTTAGTAAACATACTCCCCACATTTTGTATCACATAGAATATGTTTTTGTTCATGCACTGAGTGATGTTGTTCTCCAAGGAATTGTGGCTTCTATTATTCTTCAACATACATAAGTTTATAGGCTCATAAGTTTACATTTTACCATTTTTTTAGTCTAAGTATTAGCTCACTGATTAACACACTTTCCCTGTGAATATGGGCAGGTCATATCATTTTTGAAAAGAACCATGTTTAGTTGTCTGTCAGTTTTAAGAAACTGAATTCTCAACAATAATTTTATATGCTTCTATACTTTTTAGATTTCTCTTGATGGCTGCCTTTTAACTTAAGACATTAAAAGAAAATAGGTGTTATTCATTAAGAAAAACTGAACTCACATGATAGAATTAACCATGACACAATAATAGAGAATACAAGCAAAATTCTGGTTATGCATAAGTATTTATAAATATACACATAATATTATAATAAAAATGCAGTATGGGAATTCAAGATTAACCACAAATGTCTTCCTTACTCTATTAATGAGTCCCTGTATGTTGACTCTAAGGGAAATTGCTTTTCCTTTCATTACCTTTGTTCTCCAATCCATTTGTCTTCTTCTATAGCCACTAGGATCTGGGTCAGATTCATCATTTCCTTACATTAGAAAATACACATCAATTCTCAGACTGATTAGTTTCTGTCTGCAATTATGCAGAGTTAGACTTTTAAGAGCAAATTATTTTAAAAGATCTAACTATTTCTGTTTCCATTTGACAATGTACACCAACTTCAGGTTATGAGGTTTACTTCCACCTGCTATAATATGTCTTTATTTTCCCCCCTTTCATGCATTGAGAACAATTCATATTCCTCCCCAGTCTTGACAAAAGAGGATAACTACAAGTGTCAAATAATTGCTTTACAATTATTTCCATCCATATCTTAATTATTTCTTAAATTACCTCCACCATCAGCAGAGCAAGAACTATCAATTATGTTCCTCTAGAGTGTTTTACTATTTAACTATTTTGTTACAAGTATTAGAATTAAAGGAGCCCTGTTGGCACAGTGGTTAAAGCACTCACTCATCTGTGACCAAGAAGTTGGTGGTTCAAACCCACCAGCTGCTCCACAGGAGAAAGATGTGGCACTCTGCTTCTGTAAAGTTTTACAGCCTTCTCTTTCTCCAGCTCTGAATTAAGTTTGTCATCATCTCACCACTGGGCTTGAGACAGCAGCCAGTCCTCTTATCTGCCAATTTGAGTTTGCCAGCCCCTGCAACCACACAAGTGAGGAGAATCCTCCAGATCTACCCATGGACTTGAGACTTGCCAGCCTCCCAGCCTCCACCACCAGGAGGCAGCAACTCTGTCTACACTATCCAGCCACACCTGCACTTCCTGCCACCCCAACCCACAGAGCAAGTGCCACCAATTGCTCCTGCACCATTTGATCAACAACAGATGGCAGCCAGCACCAGCCCAGTCCACCCTCAACTGCTTTACATGACAGTGAACAAAATACACACAAAATACCATCCTCTACCTAAGTGCTGCCAAACTAGCAAGCGGTGTAGCACACTCACCCAGCTTACCTGGATACTTTGTTTTATCAACACAAAATAAAGCTAAAATCCTGGGCAAAACACACCAAAATACAGTAATCAATTAAATACAAATATACCACCACCACAATGTCTCAGAAAAAAACAGACTATCTCAGTTCACACAAGGAAAGAAGACAGTCTAAGTCAAACAAGTGACAAAAATACAGAGCCTGAAAACTTTCCTGAGGAAGAAATGGTATTGCAACTACCTTATAAGGAAGTCAAGAGGATTATATTTAGGTCCCCTCAACTGATTGAGAAAACAATCAAGGAAAGTGCAGACAAAACCAAATAACACACAGACAAAGCTCTAGAAGAATTCAGGAAAACAATACAAAAACAAATTGACAAAATAAATGGAAAACTAGAAACCATACAAAAACAGCAAATAGAAATTCAGAAGATTAATACTAAAATTTCAGAAATAGATAATATTTTGGAAGGTCAAAAAATGATATTGAATCAATAGAAGACAGAATTAGCAAAATCAAAGACAAATATCTTAATACTGATCTGATAGTGAATCAGAATAAAGAACAAAGAAAGCCTAAGAATTATTTGAAGACCATCAAGAGGAATAACTTGCATGTGATTCAAATTCCAGAATGAGAAGAGACCAGAAAAAGGAAAAAAAAAAAAAAATCACAGAGAAAATTGTAGATTCTTTGGGAGAAAATTTCCCTAATATCATGAAAGACAAAAAGGATATACATTTAAGAATCTCAATGAACCCCAAACAGGATAGAGCCCAAAAGAAAAGCACCAAGATATATCATAATCAAACTTTCCAAAACCAAGAACAGAAAGAAGCTAAGGGCAAAATGAAGTTATCTACAAAGGGCAACCAATAAGCTCTGATTCCTCAGCCAAAACCATGTAGGCAAGAAGACAATGGGATGATATATACATAAAACCCTGAAGGAAAAAAAAAATTGCCAACCAAGAATTATATATCCAGCAAAATTATCCCTCAAATATAATGACAAAATTAGGACATATCTAGATAAACAGAAATTAAGGGAATCTGTGAAAAACGGACTAAGCTTCATGTATTGATTTGGGTAAAGGGCAAGACAATGTACCAAAAGCAGGTGACCAGTACAATAACACTAAGGAATAGGGAAACATGGAGAGGTGCAGAAAAGGTACAAACAACAAAGAGCAAAGAAGAGTGAAGAAGATCAAAAATATATGGAAACAATTAATCCAAGACTAGGTGGACCATGGGAACCCCAGTCTACACAACCCTAAGTAAGACCAGAAGAACTAGATGATGCCCAGCTATCACTTCCAACCACTCTGAAAGTGATCAAAACTGGAGGTCTTGGATAGAGTGGAGGAAAAATGTGGAACAAAAGTCAAAATCATAAAAAAAAAAAAAAACAGTCTTATTTTTCTGACGGAGACTGAGGAAACTCCTGAGACTACGGCTTCTAGTCACTCATCAGGCTTAAACTCACTTCCCTGGCTTAACCTTCAGCCAAACAATAGACAGGACTACATGGTGAACAATTACACCAGGGTGGCACACTCCTTACAACAACCAACCAAGGGAGATCAGAAGGGCAGCATTTGTGCAAGGAGAAATGATTTGAAAAGAAGGACACTGAGAGGATGTGGGAAGAGAGTTGTTACATTGTTGGGATTGTAATCAATGACATGAAACAAAATGTGTGTGGTTGTTGAATGGAAAATGGATTTGCTCTGTAAACCTTTGTACAAATCATAATAAAAAGTTCCTAAAAAAATGAAAACCCTATGAAACAGTTCTACCCTGACACACATGGTGTAATCATGAGTTGGAATTGACTCAACTGGTTATAGCCTAGCCAAGCTGGCATGTATAACTGACCATCCAAAGGTTGTACTTGTGACATCCTCTGGTGATGGTGATATTTTTTATTTTTTGAATTGTGAAATGTAAATATCAGAAACAAACAAACAAACAAAAGATTTGCAGCCTTAGAAAGACTTTGGGCAATTCTATTCTGTCTTGTAAGGAGCTCTGTAGCATAGTGCCTAAGGCACTTGACTGCTAACCAGGAGCCTGGCGGTTCATACCCACCAGCCACTCCTTGGAAGGAAGGTTGGGCAATCTACTTCCACAGTGGCACTGCTTTGGAAACCCAAGGAGGGGTCACTATGAGTCGGGTCTGACTCAACGGCACATAGCAACAACAACAACATTCTGTCTTGTAGGGTCAGTATGAGTTGGCCTCGACTTGACAGCAGTGGGTTTTATCAGAATTTACCTTCCCAGTAGTTATAGCTTTTTAAGTTTGTAAAGCTCTAGAGTAATTTGAAAGAAGAAAAATGCCAGTGTGGCGTGGGCAATTTCTGACACTGTGAGAGTCAGGTAAAGAAAAAATTTCACATAGGTGATTAGCTGTGCTATTATATTTTCTTTTCCAGTCTCTTCTTACTTTTCCCCCAGGACTCCAATCACCTTCTTGTGTAATGTCGAGTCAATGCCAACTTCCAGTGACCCCTTAGGACAGAGTAAAACTGCAGTAGGATTTCCTAGGCTATAATCTTTACAGGAGCAGATTGTCATGTCTGTTCTATAGAGCTGCCAGTGGATTCTAACTGTAGAATTTTCAATTAGCAGCCAAGTGCTTTATCATTGCACTACCAGGGCTCCTTGCAATCACTTTAAAAACCTATGTATGAGAGAGAGAGGAGGTTCTGGTACTTACAGTATCTAAAAGATTCAGTATCATTAATGTGTCATAATCAAAATGTTACCAAATAAATCATGACTAGATTACTGAGCTCCAAATAAATGAATTAAACATTCTAAGCCTTCATTTTTTATATATTATAAAGGAGAAACCTGTATTCTTCACCTTTGTCTATGCCTTCATATGCAATAACTGACCCCAAACAAAAACCAAAGCAAACCTACTGCCATTGAGTCTATTCCAAGCCCTGTTGACAGAGTAGAAATGTCCCCATAGTGTTTCCAAGGCTGTAAACCTTTATGGAAGCAGACTGTCTTATTTTACTCCCAAGCAGCTGGTGGGTTTGAACTTTGGACCGTTTGGTTAGCAGCTCAAGGATTAACCACTGCACCACCAGTGCTCTTTGAAATACACAATTTCAGATCTGCAGAGAGGCATTCCAAAGTGGTTAACTGGAAACAAAAGGAACAGTACATTACAGTTTCATAATAAAAGGCCATTGGGCCTTGGAGAGAGAAAGAAATGTCAGGTCCATAAAGGAAAATGAAAAAGAGACAGGTACAATGCATCTGCTCCTTCTGTTATATTTCTCATTTTAACCATCACCCCTCCCATTTGTTTTGAGTAAGCGTTTGCTTCTTTGAAGCACTCATTGCTCTTTATGCCTCTACTTCTTACACAGGGTCCATTTAAAGCCTTTACCAGAAAGCAGCAAGTCTCTTCTAGGTGGCTGATATCAAGCAGCACAGTTGCAAGAACATGTGAAAATGGAAAGCAAAATCTGCTTATTTGCAAACTGAAATTTTAAAATTTTTCCTACTCTGACTTCAGTAGAATTGACATTGTTCACCTGCATGCCAAGAGACTAAGGCTGAATACAGTTTTGACAATATACATTACGACATTGTACAATATGACATATTATGACATTGTACATTATGACATTGTATAATAATGACATTCACCGTGCATCTCTCAGAAGAATCCCATGTCTTGATCATCTGTCACTGAAAAGATTAAGCGCAAGATGCTCCATGCACATCTATAACTTATATCTTTGCAATGAGTTGCCTGTTTTCTGTCCTACAGGCATTTTCTTTGAGCAGACAACATGACTGCCCATTGAAGTTCCTGTATGGCACTGATTAAAGTAGGGCAGCTGAACTTCTCCAAAGCCCAAGGTGTGACAAATAGAAAATCCTGAGTAATCAATGTGTACCTGCAATCACATCGTCCTATAATACATGTTTGACAGAGGAGTTATCAGGGTCATAGGCTTGATTGGGTGGCCAGAGTGGACAAGAAGAAAGATGTTGCAAAAACATGAGCTGCCTAATGAGAAGGATGAGAATAACTCCCAATCATAAAAGCCTTTTAAATTTATTATTATTAATTTATTTAATACGGCATGGAGGTTGCCAAAGACCAAAAATTTCTGGTGCGGAAATATTTGCTGGATCCATGAAAACTAATGCTGTCAGACAATATTCAAAAGAAAGTGAAGGCCATTTAATCAATCTGGAATGAAGTTAAAAATTCTCAGACAGTTCAGAATATGGTCTAAGGGATTTACCTGTAAGAGAACTACCTAGACAACTGGCCTCTCTCTTACGGAGACTCAGAATTAGTGCACTGAAGTCTCTAGGTCTGAATCTGACTTACTGCTTCCTCCTGTCTTGAGTCTTGCCCTGTAATTTTCAACTACCCTCATTTTAGTTCTGACTTTGGCTCCATCCTTCCATATTTCAGATAACTCATAAATCATCCCCATGCCCTAATGCCTAGCATCCTATTGCTTAGCTAGCCCTCCTACCATCAAGCTGTCCTAAGAAGTATATTAACTGAGAATAGTATCCATTTTACCTGCTTAAATCAACACCCTATTCCACTGCCACTATTTTAAGAGGTGTCCCTCTCCTAGAGGTTAAAGAAAGTCTAGAAGGAATTTGGAGTATTTGGTTTATTTATTGTCAGTATCCTATCCTTCTGGCTAGGGAGCTCTGGTGGCATAGTGCCTAAGGCACTTGACTGCTAACCAGAAGGCTGGCGGTTCAAACCCATCAGCTACTCCTCAGAAGAAAGATGGGATAATCTACTTCCGTAGTGATACTGCCTCGGAAACCCAAGGAGGCGTTGCTGTGAGTCGAGTCCAACTTGACGGCATATAACAACAACAACAACAACAATAAATCCTATCCTTCAACTACTCAAGAATAGCCATATAAGCTACCCCCTAAATTTTCCAGTTCTGTACTCTAAGAAGGAAATTCCAAGCCATTCTTAACAAGAAATTAAATGGAACTCAAGGGTTTTACTATGATTTTAGGAGGAGGCTGTCTGTTTGCAAACATAATCCTATCTGATTAAGATTAAAGATATAAACTTTATAATAGGAACCACGTACGTTTTCTCATTTGAATGGAGAAATGTAGATAGTGAAATTATGTCCTTGAGAATTTCTGCAGTAAACTGTTGTGATAGTTAATGTTGTGTGGCAACTTGGCTGGGCCATGATTCTAAGTGGTTTAACACTTGTGATGTAGCTATCTCCCATGATGAGATCTGATCACCTCCATGATGAAATCTTCTATGAGCAGCCAATCAGTTGAAAGGGAGTTTCCTTTGGGATATGGCCTGTTCCAGTATATATGGAAAAGATTTGGGAAAGCTCTCTGGCTTTCTGCTGGATCTGGATTCTGCATTTGGCTGATCATCATCTCCAGCTTCTGAACTTGCACCAGTGGCCTGCTGTATTGCCTGCCAATCATGGAATTATTGCCTTCACAGCCTGTGAGCTAAAAATCTGCCATTTTACCTGAAGTCATCAGGCCCTACAGCTGTGTGAGTCAGAAGAAGCTTCAGCTTGGTATTTGACCCACAACCTGAGACTTGCTAACCCCACAAGTGCATGAGCCATTCCCTTATGGTAAATTTCTCTTCTCTTTCTTTCCGTGTGTACGTGTATGTGTGTGTGTATACATGTACACACACATATATATATATATATATATATATATATATATATATATATAAAAATGTGTGTGTGTGACTATATCTACATATGTGAATATATACGCATATACCTATATGTGTAGAGAGAGAGAGTGAGCAAGCTCTGGTAACACAGTGCCTAAGGCATCTGACTGCTAACCAAAAGGCGGGTGGTTCAAACTCACCAGCCACTCCGCAGAAGCAAGACTGGAAAATCAATCTACTTCCATAAAGATTTGCCCCCTCAGAAACCCAGTGGGGGTCATGATGGGTCAGAATCCATTCAATGGCAAAGGGTTTGGTGTTTTATGCATATATACACATACATCTATATATTCACTAGTTTTGCTTCTCTAGAGAACCCAGACTAAGATAAACGTTGTGTGGGGCCTCTCTGGGATTATAAAAAATTCTTACAGTTTACAAGTGGAGACCTAGAAGTCATAAGAAAATCCTCCAAATGCAGTCAACAGGCAAATGTCCAGGCATTTGGTGGGACACAGATACCAACCAGTACAAATGTTCACAGGCAAAAGAGGGATTATAGATCAGGAATCTCAATAACTTTGTGAGCAACCAGTGACACAAAGGGACCACATATCCAGGTCACAATTTGGAGTCGGAAGGTGAGAACATCAATGGATTATCACTCTAGGTAGGAAAATCAAACACCAAACTCACTGCTATTGAGTTGGATCTGACTCATAGTGATCCTTTCTTGGTTTTCCAAGGTGGTATCACTATAGAGGGAGCTCTGGTAGCATAGTCCCTAAGGCACTTGACTGCTAACCAGAAGGCTGGCGGTTCAAACCCACCAGCCATTCCTTGGAAGGAAGATGGCGCAATCTACTTCCGTAGTGATACTGCCTCAGAAACCCAAGGAGGGGTCGCTATGAGTTGGGTCCGACTCAACGGCAAACAACAACAATAATAACATCACTATGGAAGTAAAACACCCGATCATCCTTCCGAGGAGTGGCTGGTGGGTTTGAATCACCAGCTTTCTGGTTAGCAGTTCAATGACTTTGGCACTAGGTTACCAGAGCTTCTCTGGGTAGGAAAGTGTCATGGTATCTAGCACTGGTCAGTCAGTATTCAAATGCTGTTCAATATCATTTTGAATAGTTGATATTACATTCATCTGTAATTTTTATGAAGAATTTTCCATGCCAATATGAAAGCCCATTGAGTTTAATTAGTGATAACACTTACATTTATGATTAAAATCATATATTAACAATGTTAAAGCAGGGCCAAGGTAGATGGATACAAAATAAATTTTTGCAAATGTTATGAAACCATTGCAGCTAAACATAGTATGGAAGCTACTCATGCTACTAGTGTTAATTGTTGTTAAAATAATTTGAAAATTGAATGCTTTAAAAAGTGCATTTGGTTGAACTGTCTGGAAAGTTGGTTATATGCCTGTATAACAATTTGGTCAACATGACTAGACATGTTTCAACTTGAATAAATCAGTGAAAGGTGAAGACTTACTTATGGCAACTCTATCATAACTCTACAAATAAATTTAGTTGATACTGAAAATGACTTTCTTTAGTGTTTAAATCCATAAGCATTGACAATGTATTTATTATATCTGTCCTGACTTAAATATAATAATTAATGTCAAATGCCTTTCTCTACACCCTTATATCATTCCAACAATTTTCTTCTTTCCTTTACCTAGGGAGAAAAGGCCTAACAATATCATGAGTTATTATTTGGATCAAGCTTTTCATTTTAGCCATATACCTTACTGTGAAACAGGCATTAGAATCAGGTAACACAATGCTTATTGCTTTTCTGAGGATCTGGTTCATTGTAAAACACTATATTCTATATGCTATTGGTTTCTCTTATTAAAGTATGCATCATCTAAGCATGGAGAAACATGGTTCTGCTCTTACAGAAGTGCTGCCAATTAGGAGCTGCTGTTCGGCTTAACTACTTTTCCAAATTAAGTGTGCTGGTGGCTGGTACAGTGCAGTATAATGTGTATCTCTTAAAATGCTCAGGGAACTCAGAAATTGGATTCAAATGATTAACTGTAACAATAATGTTCACTTTTGTAATCTTTTGCAGATTGTAATGTGGAGGGTGCTACGTTTAACAATCCTCCTTATGATACTAAAGAGGAAGATGTCTAACTTAAGAACTTAAAGGGCTGTATTTCTGTTTTGCTCTGTAACAGTTTTCATAGAATCATTTTCACAGTTTTCTCATGAGATTGGAGACTAGATTACACAGATGTTTTTCCTTCTTCAAATTCTCATCAAATGAACACATATATCTAACACTACATGGCTCTCCTTACCATTCCATTTCACTAGTTGGAAGTCAATCTGATCTGAATTGTCAGTGGACAGCATCAGTGGGACTAAATTAGGAGGTGGGACAAATTACCAATGACCAAACCCATTGCCAAGTTGATTGTGACTCATAGCGACCCTATAAGACAGAGTAGAACTGCCCCATAAGGTTTGCAAGGCTAAATATGGAAGCAGTCTGTAACATCTTTCTCCTGCAGAGCATCTGGTGGGTTCACCCCACCAACCTTTCCATTAGCAGTCAGGCACTGTAACCATTGAACCATCAGGACTCCTGTAAAAGAAACAGCAGGCAACAAAAAGATTTCTGGGAATAAGTGTTTAAATGCTTCATTTCATCCTATGGATTTTTGGTGCTTTGGAGCAAGTAACTAAATTGAAAACTATACCTAATCTTAGACAGATGGGTACAACTAAGCAGTCATTGAGAAAAACAAACAAACAAACAAACAAAAAAAAAAACCTCCCTACTTATAGGCCAGAATGGAGCAAATTGCACTTACAAACTTTAATTAAATTGAGAAATATGTTTGCATTTCCAATATTTCCCGTTTTTTAAATTGTTGACTTCTTTTGTTTTTATAATCCCCGTTCAATATTACTGTTTCCTTCTTCTCTCATGAAGCATTGGCTGGTTAATCTAATTCAGAGTTTCAAATTATTGAATCTCAAAATTGTCTTACCTCAAAAACACAACTTAGATCTTTAACTCCAGTGGTAAGCTTTTGAAATAGATAAAGAGATGCTGGTGTCCCAATTGCATTGGCTTCATTCGCTCTGTAAATAAATAACAAGAGCACTAGTGCCTAAGGCCTCGGAAGGAAGGTTGGGCAATCCTACTTCCGTAGTGATACTGCCTCGGAAACCCAAGGAGGGGTCGCTATGAGTCGGGTCTGACTCGATGGCACATAACAACAACAACAACAGTGCCTAAGGCATTTGACTGCTAACCAGAAGGTGGGTGGTTCAAACCCACCAGCCACTCCTCGGAAGGAAGGTTGGGCAATCTACTTCCATAGTGATACTGCCTCAGAAGCCCAAGGAGGGATCATTATGAGTCAGATCTGACTCAATAGCAGTGGTTTTTTTGTTTTGTTTTGTTTTGTTTTTTTTAATCATTGCCTTTAGATAAATAGGCCCATTCAGGGTAATGGAAAGCGTCAGCACTGTTCCCATAATCACACATGTATCCTGCTACTCTGCACTGAAGATTGTCTTCTATGGGGAAACATAGGAGGCTTAAAAGCCACAATTCTTTATGTAGTATAAGTGCGGGAGTCAGTGTCAGATTACTCAGTAAGGTAAGCATGGGTTTATTTGTGCTTACTTACTTGTCTGTAGTGAAGGGACTAGGGAAAAACATAAAGTATTCACCACAGTTTAGTAAGTAAGAGTAAGTAAGCCCATACTTACCTTGCTTATTGGGTAATCTGCCCTGGTGGCAGTACATTTGGGATTGTTAATACAAAATTTGATGACCTTTGCACAATAAGGACTTGGCATTTACTTATGAAAACAGAATTTACAAGTGTTCTAAATGGATTTACTTCAAGATGTTGCCTCTTCTAAATCTGTAGGTTTACAGCATTTGCTTTATCCTTTACTATCTGAATAAAGTTGGCCACTCCTTCCAGTTTACTAACCCAGTTTCTTATATGTACAGATGATGCATGTCAATAGTATGCATATTTGTTTTCTTGCCAGTTTCCCTTCCAAATTATGGACATTTTGGAGAAGGAACTGTGTCTTTCCCTTCCTTTGTCACCCAAAAGATAGCATATATATAGCAGATGCCAACTTTTTGTTGAAATGAAAAACAAAAAGTGCATGCTCTTATTTCAGAGAAATAGAACTGAAAATTAAAGTAGTATGTAATAAAAATCTGTATTATGAAAAACATAGACTAGACACTTTTTGAGAAATAGGAACAGATAGAAAAATAATGCATTTTCAAAGCTCAAAAATATGAGTGAATTCTGCAATTTATTACCATTCTAAGGAGCTCTGGTAGCACAGTGCCTAAGGCATCTGACTGCTAACCAGAAGTTTGATGGTTCAAACCCACCAGCCACTCCACAGAAGCAAGACTAAGCAATCTACTTCTGTGAAGATTTACTGCCTCAGGAACCCAAAGGGTGTCTCTATGAGTCGGAATTGACTCAACAGCAGTGCTTAATTATTGTTATTATTATTTTTACTGTTCTAATATCTCATTTGGGGAAGTTATTTTTCTTCAAAAAGATGAAAAGGAGTTTAAAAGTAAAACATTGGTTGTTGTTGTTGTTACTTGCCATCGAGTCGGCCCCGACTCCTAGCGACCCCTCCTT
>NW_006921824.1:3681235-3683311 GCF_000298275.1 Orycteropus afer afer | reverse complement strand
AACCTTCCTTCCGAGGAGTGGCTGGTGGGTTTGAACTGCCAGCCTCCTGGTTAGCAGTCAAGTGCCTTAGGCACTATGCTACCAGAGCTCCTAAAACATTGGTAGGATATTTTTTTGTTTTGATCCTGAGCATTTCACAAATATAAGTGAAATGGAGCTACAATGTCACTTTTATATGCTGGTAGCAACAACAAAACCAATTGTCATTGAGTCAATTTTGACTCATAGCAATCCTGTAAGACAAGGTGGAACTGTCCCATAGGGTTTCCAAAGCTGTTAATCTTTATGGAAGCAGATTGTCACATTGAACTTCTATGGAGCAGCTGGTGAATTTGAACTGCTGACCTTTTGATTAGCAACCAAGTGCTTAACCACTGCATCACCAGGGTTCCTTTTATTACAGTAAATATAGCCCTAAAACTGAATGCTGTCAAGTCAATTTTCACTCATAGAGACCTCACAGGACAGAAAAGAACTGCCCTCTAGGGTTTTTAAGGGTGTAAATCTTTATGGCAGCAGATTATCTCATCTTTCTCCCATTGAGCACCTGGTGGGTTTGAACCTCAGTTAGCAGCCAAGCACTTAACTATTGCACTAGCAGGATTCTTCATGGTGAATGTAGACGCATATGTAGTGAATTGGATTTGTAAACTCTAAGCTAACTCTGGGGGAACTGCATAGAAGTCTGAGCTAGTGTGATGTGGATGGCTTACAGCTGTGCCAAAATGTTGATTCCTTGGACCACTGAGGAGCCTCAGCCAGTTACCGCAGCATGGTCTACAAACATTCTTTAATATGTGGGCTAATGCATGAAAATGACTGAGAAGCCCTATTCTGTATAAGTCATGACGTTCACATAAAATGTCTGCTTATGATTAGCATGCATGTTACTATGGAAATAAATTTAAATTAACCATTTCTGTATGAAGAGTGAGAAACTTCAAAAAATCTTTTCTCCTGTTGATATGGTATGCTTGAATATTAGCAAGAAGGCAGCATGATTTCAGTTGGCATCAAGTTTAGGGACAATATTAGGCACAGTTGTCTTTTGGGCCTTGTTGTTATTAGGTGTCATCGAGTTGTCTCTGATTCATAGTGACCCTATGCACAGCAGAATGAAACACTGCCTGGTCCTGTGTCAGCCTCTGATCCTTTCTATACCTGAGCCCATTATTGCAGCCACTGTGTCTATCCATCTTGTTGAGGGGCTTCCCCTTCTTCGTTGACTCTCCACTTTAACCAATCATGATATCTTTCTCCAGGGATTGGTTCCTTCTGATAACATGAACAAAGTAGATGAAACGAAGTTTGGCCATTCTCACTTCCAAGGAACATCTGGCTGTATTTCCTCCAGGACAGATTTGTTAATCCTTTTAGCAGACTCTTAGTATTCTTCCCCAACACCACAACTCAAAAGCATCAACTCTTCTTCGGTCTTCCTTATTCATTGTCCAGCTCTCATATGCATAAGAGACAATAAAAAATACCATGGCTTGGGTCAGGTGCACTCTAGTCTTCAAGGAGACATCCTTGCTCCTCATCACTTGAAACAGGTCCTTTGCAGCAGATTTGCCCAATGCAATACATCATCTGACGTCTTGACTGCTGCTTCCATTGGCATTGACCATAGAACCAAACAACATGAAATCCTTGATAACTTCAATCCTTTCTCCAACCACTGTGAAGCTGTTTATTTGATGAGTTGTGAGTATTTTAGTTTTCTTTATATTGAGGAGTAATCCATACTGCAGACTGTAGTCTTTAATCTTCAGCAGTAAGTGCTTCAAGTCATCCTGACTTTCAGCAAGCAAAGTTGTGTCATCTGCATATCACAGGTTGTTAATGAGTCTTCCTCCAATCCTGATGCCATGTTCTTCATATACTTCAGCTTCTTGGAATATTTGCTCAACATACAAGTTGAGTAAGTATGATGAAAGAATACAACCTTGACACACTCTCTTCTTGATTTTGAACCATGCAGTATCCTCTTGCTCTGTTTGAATGACAGCCTCCTGGTCTATGTACAGGTTCCTCAGGAGTATAATCAAGTGTTCTGGAATTCCCATTCTTCTCAAT
>NW_006921824.1:3679672-3680335 GCF_000298275.1 Orycteropus afer afer | reverse complement strand
TCATTTCTTCTATTTGCTTTAGATACTCTGCACTCAAGGGCAAGTTTCAGAGTTTTTTCTGACATCCATTTGGTCTTTTCTTCTTTTCTTGTCTTTTTAATGACCTCTTGCTTTCTTCATGGATGATGTTCTTGATGCAATCCCACAATTCTTCTGGTTTTCAGTCACTGGTGTTCAATGCATCAAATCTTTATACTTTAAATGGTCTCTGAATTCAGGAGGGATATTATCAAGATCATATTTTGGCTCCTGTGGACTTAATTGTCTTCAACTTGAACTTGAACTTGAATATGAGCAGATGATGGTCTGTACCACAATCAGCTTCTGGCCTTGTTTTGGCTGAATATATTGAACTTCTCCATCACTTCTTGCCACAGATGTAGTCAAGCTGATTCCTGTGTACTCCATTTGGTGAAGTCCACATGTATAGCTATCACTTATGTTGTTGAAAAAGGTACTTGCAATGAATAAGTGATTGTTGTTGTTAAGTGCTGTCGAGTCGTTTCTGACGCATAGCAACCCCATGCACAGCAAAATGAAACATCCCGATCCCACGCCAGCCCCACAATCCCTGCTATACTTGAGCCCATCATCCCAGCCACCATGTCAATCCATCTCGTTGAAGGCCTCCCCCTCTTCATCGACCCTCCACCCTACCAAGCA
>NW_006921824.1:3667208-3677097 GCF_000298275.1 Orycteropus afer afer | reverse complement strand
CATAAGGTTTTCCCTGGCCAATTCTTTGAGAAGTGGATGGCCTCTTCCTTCTTCCTAGTCTGTCTCAGTCTATAAGCTGGGCTGTTCCCTGTGCACAAGGTGCATTTCACTGGGTTTTAAAAACCAGAGGCTCAGCCTCAAAACTCACATCTACATGTCACCACAGTAGGACAAACCGACAGACAAGTTTGTCTTTCTGTTGGAGATCTCTCGTATCACCCCCACCTGGATCCCTGTGGCTGACTGTATCTCTGTCTGGCTTCCTGGCTTTTAATCCCCTTTCTCCTGCTCTTCCTGCCTGCTGCTTTGGGCATCCCTGAGTTATCCTTGGGGCTGACTGCTCCTTTGTCTGGGTTCCTGGCTTCTATCCCCTTTCTCCTCCTCTTCCGGCCTGCTGCTCTGGGCGGGCCTGAGTTTCCTCTCCTCACCTGTAACCCATTGGGCTTGCTAAATTCTATCATACTATCGCCAGCATTATTTCTATCTACAAGGCCATATTTTCCTACTACCAGTGACTCTTCTTTGTTTCCAACTTTTGCATCCCAGTCTCCAGTGATAATCAACACATCTTGACTGCATGTTCAATCAATTTCAGACTGCAGAAGTTGGTAGAAATCTTCAATATCCTCATCTTTGGCTTTGGTGGTTGGTGCATAATTTTGAATAATAGTAGTATTAACTGGTCTTCCCTGTAGGTGTATGGATGGTATCCTCTCACTGACAGCATTGTACTTCAGGACAGATCTTGAAACATCTTTGTGATGATGAATGCCATACCATTCCTTTTCAATTTGTCATTCCCAGCATAGTAAATCATATGGGTGTCTGATTCAAAATGGCCAAAACCAGTCCATTTCAGCTGACTAATGCCTAAGATATTGATCTTTATGTGTTCCATTTCATTTTTGACAACTTCCAATTTCCCTAGGTTCATACTTCGTACATTCCCTGTTCCAATTATTAATGGATGTTTGCATGTGTTTCTCCTCATTTTGAGTTGTGCCACATCAGCCAGTGGAGGTACTAAAAGGTTTACTCTATCCACATCATTAAGGTCATCTCTACTCTGAGGAGTCAGCTCTTCCCCAGTCAAATTTTAAGAGCCTTCTGATCTGATGGGCTCTTCAGGCCTTAGACTTCCTTTATCTAATTTAAATATCCACTTTCATGAAATTGGCAACATGATAGAGATTCACAACACTAGTGACTCAACTCTGGTATGGCCAGATAGCTGGTGAAGAATTGTTACTTCCAACTAAAGATCAAGAAAGTGCAGTAACATGGAAGAGAGAATGCTGAAGGTTGCATAACTTTTGTCACAGGATGCCACATTCAACCAGAGATAAGCAGCTGGGAAACTAGGACAGAAAAAGACAACATACATGAACTAGAGGTTAGGGCCCAATTAAAGATAAGGAGGTTAAGGACTTGATTCAGAGATCAGGGAGCTTATCTGATCAGTTGTCAGGAAGGAGCTAATCAGACTCCTGATGAGATGGGGAGGCAACAATCTCATTGCCATCCAGTTGATTGTGATTCTTAGTTACCCCATAGGACAGATTAGAACTGCCCATCCAAGGCTGCAATCTTTGCAGAAGCATATTGCTACATCTTTCTCTGTGGCTTGACTGGTGGGTTCAAACAGCTGATCTCCCGATTAGTAGTCAAGCTTTAATCTCTGTTCCATCAGGGTTCCCTCTAGGTGAAGTAAGACATATAGAATTCAGACCCAAAAAGTATAACTGAAGCAGATCAATGTCCATAGCACTGGTATGATCTAGTGCTTTGACCTAAGCATTCTTGCATATACTTTCTTTCAGGATAAGAAGATAGTCCAAAGTACATTCCCATACCCTTCTGTTTATTTGATCTGGTTTATTACAACTTTGGCCTCATGACCTAATATTTGTTTCCCGATCTCTCCATAGTAATCTCACTGGGCTACTCTCTCTTCTTTGAAGATGTCACACACTCTCAGGGTATTTACATTTGCTTTGCTTTCAAAAGCTCTCCCCCAGACTCTCTTTTTCCTTTCTCTCGGGGCTCTGATTCAATATCATTTCCTCAGTGAGGTCTTTCTTAACAACCGTATGTAAAACAGCATACTTTGCCTTCCATTTCCTAATGTTTCATTTTTCATTCCTAGAACTTATACTTGTGATATCCCTTTGCATCTTTATTTATTTATTGGCTGTCTTCCTAAACAGAATGTAAGTTCTATGAGGGTGGAGAATTTGTTGTGTTTCTCATCTTATCCACAGAACCTAGAATAAAGGCTGGCACATATTTACTAATGAGATGAATAAATTAATAATCACATTGAATAGACCAACAGCTAGGGGGATATATTTTAAGTGAGGAAGGTAGAGTTTCAGATAATTTTGATGAGCTCACTGATAAAAAGCATTCTGTCCTTGAGAATAACTAGGATGACTGTATGTCAGTTTGACTGGGGCAGTCACGTTATACAATTGTAGTTCTGATAAATTATTAATAATCTCCCTGTTTATACTCATTATTCTGGTTCAGATGATGTGGTAGTTATGTTTGTGTGTCAGCTTGGCTGGGCCTGGTTGAGTGGCTGGGCAGCTGGTGGTAGTTATTTCCCATGATGAGACTGGCAATCAGCTCCATGCTACGGTCTACCACAAGCAGCTGAGTAGCTGCCTCTGGGAATGTGGTCTGCTTCCTGTATTTAAGGAGAAGCCTTGGGAATAGTCTCTAGCCTATAGCATGCTTGGACCCTGCGTGTAGCCATGTCGTTGCTCAGCAGTCTGCCATGCTCTGCTGACTTTGGAAGTTACAATGGACTTAATAAGTTAATGGCCTGCTGTGTGGTTTGGTAACATCAGGACTATGCCTTTTTACTTGTCAACCTTGGGGCTACTCAGCCTCAGCAGCCAGCAGCTGTCTGAGTGAAGAAATGCCTCTAGCTCCAGTGGGTCAGGAGCAGGAGGCAGAGCTGGACCCCAGGGTTGAGGGGCTTTCATCCAGCCCCTGGAGCCTGGCACTTTGAACTTGGACTTAAAGCCTCCAAATTGTAAGAATGAACTCCTGTTTGTTAAGACCATCCCATTTGTGGTATATTTCATGTCAGAGTGGCACTAGGTAACCAGAAAAGATGATAAATTAAAATTACCTTAAGTACAATGTTTGGTGTGGCTTGCATATTGTTGTTATTAGGTGCTGATGAGTCATCTCTGACTCATAGCAACATTATGTACAATAGAATGCAAAAAAAAAGCTTTACTCTATCCACATATACAATACCTATATGCCTTGTCCTGTGCCAGGCTCACCGTCCCTGCTAAATCTAAGCCAATTCTTGCATGATAGTTGTGTTTAGACAATGTTAATCTTGTTTGTTTAAAATTGTAACCACACAAAGAAAGTTGTGTATCAGTTTGTTTTACCCTGGTTCTTTTGCAATTGAACCTATGTGCCTTTGTTGGAGGCCAATCTCTAAGGCAATAGCTATAAACTCAATGCTTCTGAAGCCTCAAGGTAATACAAGTGTGTGGATTGGGCAGAGTGAAAGATAGCAGACAGCTGTGAAGACTATGTGAAGCTAGATTTCCATGTCCCATCCAAAGGTGACAGCTGTTATACAATAGTCAGTTGTGCTGTCCTGTTAAAATGCAGTCACCATCCTTCTAGCTTTTAAAGGAAAAAAAAAAAAAAAACTATATGTGAAGTATCTTGATGTTTTAAAAAATGTTGACAACTATTTAAAAGTTGGAAGTATTATATAGGCAAAAAAAAAAAAAATCACATCCTCTATTCCAGATGCAGTTGGTGAGCTTCTCTGACATCCAAAATGTGGTCTATCAAAAGATCATATTATGTACTTGAGGTTCACATTTCATGTCTGTGAATGGGGAACTGGGATAAAACAGAATTATAGGAGAATCTCACTTCCCATTTAAATTGCTTCCTTTAGAGTTTCAGGATATCCTTGTGCTTATGGGCAACACAAGAACTTTATAATTCCCTTATGTAGACATTGTTCATATGCTACAAGGTTTTAATATTGGTATTATTTTGTTTTTCTTTTAAAATGTTTGTGGAAAATTTGGCCAGGAACTTATTACACATTTACAGAACTCTGATGAATAAGTAAGAGTAATTCTAAAGAAGCAGACTTAAGAGGAAAAAAACAAAACAAAACATAATGGATATAGCACTTATATTAAAAATTAAGGAAATTCAAGAAGGAGAGAGAGCTAAAAAAGAAAATGGATCAAGATGAAGGAATCCTAATGGGAGAACAGTGGAATTATTCAAGTACTGAGACTTGAAGATGCTGGCATATAAAATATCTATATGGCTCCCTAGTGGATAATAGATGAGAGGAAATACTAGTTTTAGAACACTAGATTTCTAAATTTAAAAAACTCCCATCATTAGATCATTATCACTCTTACACAATATACATTAATTATATTAATGGTGATTTATCTGAAAGGAAAATAGTAAAGAAATGTCTTGTATTTATACGTTTTGTTAGATGGAGGTCAAAGGGTTCCAACTCTATCAATTTGCTACTTTGCAAGTTTAACAGAAGTAAGGATGGTGTTGTATAAAAAGTAAATCAATATAATATGATCTTCAAACATTAAAATTATGACAGATTTGAACATTATTAACATATTTGGCAACTGGAGATTAAAAATTTTCTATGTTTTTTAAAGGTTTGTACCATAAAACATCACTGGGTTAAATAATACTTATATGATGTAAATAATTTCCCCTGTAGACCATGTTACCTGATATAGGGCAGCATTGCTTGATGGGGGGTGAGAGTGTAGAGAATAGAGCTTGGCAATACATAGTAGGCTCTCGCATGCAAGCTCCTTCTGATAACGCCACACTGAATGCTCAGAATAACAATTTAGGTCAAGTCAGGAAACCAGAGAGAGCACCTGCAGTGCTGCAAGCCTAAAGTCATGATTGGTGGCTGCAGGAATGGGTGGGAAAACACGATTGCCTGCTTTTATTTCTCTTATAACTATGAAGCCACTGGAGGAGTGGTCACAAGATAACTCACAATTGGGCATACAGGCAAAGATATATTGCAGTTCAATGAGGAGTTAAATACTGATCATTACTCCTAGAAGAAGCCACTGCTCACCTGTCAGTTTGCCCTACTATGGTGCCTTGTGTGTTGCTGTGATTCTGGAAGGTATGCCACTAGTATTTCAAATACTAGCAGGGTCATCCGTAGTGGACAGGTTTCAGTGGAACTTCCAGACTAAGACACACTTGAAAGAAGGACTGGCGGTCCACTTCTGAAAAATTTGGCCACTGAAAAACATACAAAGATCAGTAAAACACTGTTTGATATATTACTGGAAAACTTTAGGAATAGTCCTGAAAGATTGTTTGATACAGTGCCAGAAGAAGAGCTTCTCAGATTGGAAGGCACTCAAAATACAATTGGGGAAGAGCTACCTCCTCAAAGTAGAGAGTGTAAGTGGGTGAATAAAGCTTAATGATGCAGATGTAGTAAAGCTTTCAGGACCATCATTTGCTGATGTGGCATGACTTAAAATCAGAAAAAAAAAAAAAAAAAAACAATTGCAAACATTCATTAATAACTGGAATGTGGAACTATAAAGTATAAATCTGGGAAAATCGGAAGTTGTCAAAAATGAAATGGAACACATAAAGCTTGATATCTTAGGCATTAGTGAGCTGAAATGAACTGGTATTGGCAATTTTGAATCTGACTATCATATATGGTCTACTATGCCAGAGATGACAAATTAAAGAGGGATGGTGTCACATTCATTGTCAAAGTGAACATTTCAACATCTATTCTGATGTACAATGATGCCAGTAATAGGATGATATACATATGCCAACAAGCAAGGCCAGTTAATACTACTATTATTCAAATTTATGCACCAACCAATAAAGCCAAAGATGAAGAAACTGAAGATTTTTACCACCTTACAGAGTCTGAAAATGACCACATATGCAGTCAAGATGTATTGATAATTACTGGTGTTTGGAATGCAAAAGTTGCAAACAAAGAAGAATTATCAGTAGGTGGAAAATATGACCTTGGTGAAAGAAATGATACTGGAGACACATAATAGAATTTTCCAATACCCATTTTTCAACAACATAAATGGTGACTGTACATGTGGACCTCACCAGATTGAATACACAGGAATCAAACTGGCTATATCAATGGGAAAAGGTGATGGAGAAGTTCAATATAATCAGTCAGAAAAAGGCCAGAGCTGTGAAACAGACTATCAATTGTTTATATGTAAGTTTAATTGGAAGCTGAAGAAAATGAAAATAAGTCCACATGAGCCAAACTATGACCTTGATTATATCCCACCTGAAATTACAGACCATCTGAAGATCTGATGCATTGAATACCAGTGACCAAAGGCCATACGAGTTGTGAGATGATATCAAGAGCATCCTACATGAAGAAAGCCAAAATCATTAAAAAGATAGGAAAGGAAGAAAAGATCAAAATGGGCATCAGAAGAGACTTTGAAATTTACTCTGGAAAGGAGAGTGCCCAAAGCAAATGGAAGAAAGACCAGAACAGAAGAGTTCAAAGGGAGGCTTGAGAAAACAAAGTAAAGTATTACAATGAAATTTGCAAAGACCTGGAAGAAAACTGAAAAGGAAGAATATGCTCAGCATTTCTCAAGCTAAAAGAACAAAGGAACAAAATTCAAGCTTCAAATTGCAATATTGAAACGTTCTAAGGGCAAAATATTGAATGATGCAGGAACTATAGAGATGATAGAACAAATACACAGAGTCACTGTACCAAAAAAATTGGTCAATGTTCAACCATTTAAAGAGTTAGCATATGATCAAGAACCAATGATATTGAAGGAAGAAGCCCTAGCTGCACTATAGGAAATGGCAAAAAACAAAACAAAACAAAACAAAACTACAAGGCTCCAAGAATCAACAAAATACCCATTGAGATATTTCAACAAACTCATGCACCACTGGAGGTGCTCACTCATTTTATGCCACGATGTTTGCAAGACAGCTACCTGGCCAATGAACAGGAAGAGATCCATATTTGTCCCCGTTCCAAAGAAAGGTGATACCACAGAATGCAGAAATAACTAACACTCTCATTAATATCACACACAAGTAAAATTTTGCTGAAGATATTTCAGATATGATTGCAGCAATAAATATATTAATGAGAAACTGTCAGAAATTCAAGCCAGACTCAGAAGCACGTATGGAATGAGGGATATCATTATTGTTGTCAAAAGGATCTTGGCTCCGAGCAAAGAATACTAGAAAGATATTTACCTGTGTTTTTCTGATTATGCAAAAGCATTTGACTGTGTGAAAAGAACAAATTATGGATAATATTTGGAGGAATGGGAATTCCTGAACACTTAGCTGTGCACATGAAGAACCTGTACGTAGAAAAAAGAGCAATCATTCGAATAGGATAAGAGGATACTGCATGGTTTAAAATCAGAAGAGGTGTGTATCACGGTTGTATATTTTCACCATACTTATTCAATCTGTTTGCTGAGCAAATTATCTGAGAAGATGGACTATATGGAGAAGAATGTTGCATTAAGATTGGAGGAATACTCCTTAAGAACTGTGATATGCAGATAACACAGCCATGCTGGCCGAAAATGAAAATGACTTAAAGCACTTATTGATGAAGATAAAAGACTACAGCCTTCACTATGAATTACACTTCAACATAAAACAAAAATCCTCACAACTGGACCAATAATCAACCTCATGATAAACAGAGAAAAGTTGTCAAGGAGTTCATTTTATTGGATCCACAATTAAAGCCCCTGGAAGCAGCAGTTAATAAATCAGTTGATATATTTCACTGTGCAAATCCACTGTACCAGACCTCTTTAAAGTGTTAAAGAACAAAGATGTCACTTTAAAGATAAGGTGTGCTTGACTCAAACAGTGGTATTTTCAATTTCTTCATATGCATGTGAAAGCAGGACAAAGAATAGGGAAGACTGGTGAAGAAGCAGAAGAATTGATACATTTGAATTGTAGTGTTGGTGAAGAATACTGAAAATACCATGGACTGCCAGAAGGACAAACAAATCTGCCTTAGAAGTACAGAGAGAATGCTTCTTAGAAGCGAGAATGGCCAGACTTCATCTCATGTACTTTG
Source organism: Orycteropus afer afer (assembly GCF_000298275.1). NCBI lineage: Eukaryota > Metazoa > Chordata > Mammalia > Tubulidentata > Orycteropodidae > Orycteropus > Orycteropus afer. Next base: position 3,668,939 of record NW_006921824.1, on the reverse strand, counting down.
CGCATATTTTCAGAAGGGACTGATCCTTGGAAAAAGGATGTCATGTTTGGTAAAGTAAAGAGTCAGCAAAAAGGGGAGAGACCCTCAACTAGATGGATTGACACAGTAGCTGTAACAATGGGCTCAAGCATGACAATGATTTTATGGATGGCGCAGGACTGGGCACAGAGTCACTAAGAGTCAGAATCAACTTGATGGCAGCCAACTACAACAACCTGGAAGATGTAAGAAAGCACTCCGGGTCTAAAATCCTATAGGTAGGAGCACATAGAAATCTCCTGATGCGATCAGAGAGGAAAATAATTCCCAAGGAAGACTAACAGTAGACAAAAGACAAAGATTTGCTGACAAGGCAATGAGAGGCAGAAATACTAAGAAAGCCACGATATCAAAAATCAGGCACACAGAGTTTCCCTATACTGAGGCTACACTAGAACAATAGAGAAATAACCCTTCCCTCGATACAACATAGCGCAGAGTACCAAATGAGAGCAGTTGATAGCAGTGGGAGATGGAAGAACTCTCTCCCTTAGTGGCATTCAGTGATGGCTAAAAGTTGAGAGCGGATCACTAAGTCTGAGAAAAACCTTCCAACCTCTTAGCCTCCAGATAAATGCTTGCCTAACCCTAGAGTAATTTGAAGTTTGTGATCCACTGAAAGCAACCATCAAGCAAACAAACAAAAACTCAGTGCCACTGAGTCCATTCTAACTCATCACAACCACCATTAGGTCTCCAAGGCTGTAAATCTTTACAGAAGCAGACTGTTCCATCTTTCTTCCATGGAGCAGCTTGTGGGTTTGAATCACCAACATTTTGGTTAGCAGCCAAATGCCTTGACTACTACACCACCAGAGCTCCTCAAAGTAACCATAACAACAACAAAACCTCAAACCACCTCAATTCCTCATAAATTGACTCAATAACTGATATTAATAAACTGATAGAAGAAATGGAATGCAAATCTCCTATTGAAAATAGGAGATGTGTTCCTTAGTCCCTATTGCCCCTTTCTGGAACAGTTTCCCCTTTTCTTACTCATTTCCTAGGCCTTATTTCCTTCAAAACATAATTCACTCACATTTCACCCCTTCCAAGGAAACTTCTCTGATTGACCTCAGTTTGTGCTGGGGCATTTGATGCTTTAACTTACACATACTCTCTAAATGATCTATATCTCCCCCAACAACCACACTCAAATGTATACAGTTAACTTCTAGGAAAAGGGTTGTGATCTGCCTATTGTAGGTGCTTCATAAATTTTTACTAGACAAATTAATATGGTCACTTTTGTGAATATCTTGGGAATGTCTCAACAAGTAGTGCATAGTGTACTACCTCTAATTCCTCACGTACATTTATTCTCCAAAACCCTACAATGTAGCATGTAACCCCAGTGATTCCACTATAACCATTCTTTCAAAGACCAAACATGATTTCAATGACTGAATTCAATTTATTCCATTTACTAGGCAGGATTTTACATTGTCAATACCTCTCTTCTTATTGAAATTCTTCCCCCTTAATGTGCCTAAATTTCTCCTATTTCATGGCCTAGTATCGTAACTGGTCTGTCTCTGGTTTACTCTTTTCCTTCTGTCCAGTTTTTAAATGTGCATTTAACTCAGGAGCTGTGTTCAGTACTTCCTCTACCCTGTTTTCTTATGACTCACAGAAATTTCTTAAGAATTACAGACTGGATTAAATTTTGAAGATGGCGGACTAGGCACA
>NW_006921824.1:3653133-3660418 GCF_000298275.1 Orycteropus afer afer | reverse complement strand
CTGAGTTTCCTCTCCTCACCTAATCCCTTTGGCTGATTGCTCTTCTCTCTGGCTTCCTGGCTTTTAATCCCCTTTCTCCTGCTCTTCCAGCCTGCTGCTTTGGGCGTCCCTGAGTTGTCTCTCCTCACCTGTAACCCTGGGATTGACTATATATGTATACAGAGAGAGAAATATATCTTAGGAAAATAGCTCACACACTTATAGAAGCTGGCAAGTCTAAAGTTCCTGGATCAAACATCAAGCTGGAGGCTTTTCCATGTCAAGCTGGAGGCTTTTCCCAGTCTTGCAACTGCAGGGGCTGAGGAGCTCCAGGCTGGCAGGCAGTACAATGGCTGTTGACTCCAACAAATGACAAATCCAAGATCTCCAGGCCGAATTGTGGACTGTTCACTCACGGACAGTTGTAGGCAGCACCTGATAGTATATTAGCCCTGAAATATCAGTGGCTTAGTTTAGCAATGGTGCATTTCTCATACAATATAATATATGACAGTACCCACCAAATAGAAAATATTCATTCTTTCACATACATCTGGAACATTGTGATACGTTAACCAAGTACTCAGCCACAAAATAAAATAGAGGGTCAGCAAAAAAGAGGAAGACCCTCAATGTGGGAATGGTGTAGGACCCAGTAGTGTTTCATTCTGTTGTACAAAGGATCACTATGTGTACTGGCTTGACAGTACCTAGCAACAACAAGACCACAAAGAAATACTTAATACCTTCAGAATCATACAGATTATGTTAAATAACCTAAAGCATTAAAATTAGAATTTAATATAACAAAAGTGATAATAAAAATTTTTCTATAAGTCTATAACCCCCAACCTCTGCTGGCATAGTGCTAAGGCATTTGACTGCTAACCAGAAGGCTGGCAGTTCAAACCCACCAGCCACTCCTCCTTGGAAGGAAGGTTGTGCAATCTACTTCCATAGTCCTATCGCCTCGGGAACCCAAGGAGGGGTTGCTATGAGTCGGATCCGACTCAATTGTAGAGTTTTTTTTTTTTTTTTCCCCTGCCCCTAAAGAAACCATGAACTAACCCCGGTTTAAAAAAGTATAAAAATTGTAACATTTCAAGTTGTTTTTGAAAATGGAAAAGAAAAAGAAAGGAGGGGTGGAGGGAGCTCCCTGATTGGGCAAATTCTGAGATGACCCCCAAGGTTCCTGCTTCTTGTGTAATTGTGAATATAATGGGACAGTCATTCCCCTGATTGTTGTTGTTATTATGTGCAGTCAAGTGACCCCTCCTTGGGTTTCCGAGGCAGTATCACTACGGAAGTAGATTGCCCTATCTTCCTTCCCAGGAATGGCTGGTGGGTTTGAACCACCAGCCTTCTGGTTAGCAGTCAAGTGCCTTAGGCACTATGCTACCAGAGCTCCCTAGATTAGGTTACATTAAAAGGCAAAGGTGAAGGGGTTTTGCAGAAGTAATCAAAGTCCCTATTCAGTTGACTTGGAATTCATGGAAAAAAAAAGAAAAAACTCACTGTCATGGAGTTGATTCCACTCATAGCCACCCCTCCTTGGGTTTCTGAGGCAGTTTCTCAAAACGGAGATTATTCTAAGTGGGCCAGATAAGCCTTTAAAGAGATATTCTCCCACTGGTTTTGATAACGTAAACTGCAGTGTTGTGAGAGACCCAGGTGGCTAGGAACTGAAGGTGGCTTCCAGGAGCTACGAACTTCTCCCCACCCCTAGGGCTAAAAACCAACAACAAAAATAAACAGGATGTCAGATTATAACCACAAGGAAATGAACCTTACCAACAATTTAAGGGAGCTTATTTTTATCCCTTACATTTAAGGGAACTAGATCTTTCTGTAATCAAACCTGCAGATGAGGGTGCAGCTGGCTAGCCTTGTAAGATGCTGTGGAAGACCCAGTATAAAATATGCCAGACTTTTGATTCACAGAAACTGTTATGTAATAAATTCATGTGTTTTTAAATCTCCAAATTTATGTTAGTTTGTTATGTGGTAATAGAAAACTAATACAGGTGTATCAGCTTTGATGTAAAAACCAGATACAGAAAGCACACGGTTGTTGTTAGGTGCCATCGAGTCGTTTCCGACTCATAGTGACCCTGTGCACAGCAGAACGAAACACTGCTCAGTCCTGTGTCAGCTCCAGACCCTTGCTATACTTGAGCCCATCACCGCTGCCACTGTGTCAATCCATCTCATTGAGGGGCTTCCCATCCTTCATCGACAGTCCACCTTACCAAGCATGACATCCTTCTGCAGGGAATGGTCCCGTCTGACAACATGACCAAAGCAGGTGAGGCGAAGTCTGGCCATTCTCGTCTCCAAGGAGCATTCAGGCTTTATTTCCCCCAGGACAGATTTGTTAGATCTTTTAGCAGTCCATGGTACTCTCAGCATTCTTTGCCAGCTCCATAACTCAAAAGCATCAACTCTTCTTCTGTCTTCCTTATTCATTGTCCAGCTCTCACAAGTATGAGGCAACAAAAAATACCATGGCTTGTGTCAGGCACACCCTGGTGTTCAAGGAGACATCTTTGCTCTTCAGCACTTGAAACAGGTCCTTTGCAGCCTATTTGCCCAGTGCTATATGTCATCCGATGCCCTGACTGCTGCTTCCATTAGCATCGATTGTAAAACCAAGCAATGTGAAGTCTTTGACAACTTCAATCTTTTCTCATTTATCATGATGCTGCTTATAGGTCCAGTTGTGAGGATTTTTGTTTTCTTTATTGAGATGCAATCCATACTGCAGATTGTATTCTTTAATCTTCATCAGTAAGTGCTTCAAGTCATCCTCACTTTCAGCAAGCAAAGTTGTGTCATTATCATATTGCAGGTTGTTAATGATTCTTCCTCCAATCCTGATGCCACATTCTTCTTCGTATAGTCCAGCTTCTTGTATTATTTGCTCAGTATATAGATTAAATAACTATGGTGAAAGGATACAACCTTGACACACTCCATTCTTGATTTTCAGCCATGAGTGTCCCCTTGTTCTGTTCGAACAACAGCCTCCTGGTCTATGTACAGGTTCCTCATGAGTACAACTAAATGTTCTGGAATTCCCATTCTTCTCAATGTTACCTATAATTTGTTATGATTCACATAATCAAATCCCTTTGCCTAGTCAACCAAACATAAGTAAACATCTTTCTGGTATTCTTTGCTTTGAGTCAAATCCATTTGACATCAGCAATGATATTCCTTGTTCTGAATCCTCTTCTGAATCCAGCTTGTATTTCTGGAAATTGTCTGTCAATATACTGTGGCAATAATTTTTGCATTACCTTCAGTAAGATTTTATTTGCATATGATATTAGTGATATTGTTTGATAATTTCCACATTCTGTGAGATCACCTTTCTTTGGAATGGGTACAAGTATGAATCTTGTCAGCGGTAAGCTTGCTTGCTTGTGTGTGTGTGTGTGTGTGTGTATACACCAAACCAAACCAAACTCACCACTGTCAAGTCAGATCCAACTCATAGCGACCTCTCCTTGGGTTTCCGAGGCAGCATCATTAAGTAGATTGTCCAACCTTCCTTCCAAGGAGTGGCTGGTGGGTTCGAACCTCCAGCCTTCTGGTTAGCAGTCAAAGCCTTAGGCACTATGCTACCAGAGCTCCTTTATATATTTAATGTATGTATATATGTCACCCCATTTTACTTAAGTGCATTGTCGTAAAACCCTAATGTAAGCTATTGAATTCAATGTTATTTGTAAAAATAATACATCAATGGGATTATAGCAAAGAATTCTGGGATGATAATGCTTAAGTGATTTTGCCTTTTCTTTCTGTCTACTCTCAACTCAGTCAACACATGCACTGTGTTAACAAGCCCCAGGGCCAGCATTAGATTGTGCCTGAAGAGTGCGGAGGGTGAGTTGTTGTGCAGCTCTCTGCTCTGGAATAGTAAATGGCTGGGGAAGAAGAACAGATGCCATGTGTCCTAGAGATACTTGGATATCTCCCTTTTGAGAAGAAGTTTGATGCTGATCCCACGTAAGTGTAACTGTCCTTTTTGATCTTTGGGAACTAAGAAAGAGCTGAATTGATGTGCTTTCTGTTTCTGAGGTCAAGGGAAAGTGAGGTGACTGTAAAGCAGAGCCGCATCGAACAATTTATGTGATGTCATCCCATGGACTCAGACTGGCAGAGACTTCTGTGCCTGCTTATACTCTCAGGAAGCTTCCACTGCCAAACTCAGTGAATTACAAAGAAAAATAACAGCACTGCAAAGACAGTGAACCAGCTAGAGAGTGAAAAACTAAGACCATATCCCAATAAAATTCTACAATTCTAAAGATAGATAGAACATCTGACAAAAGTCCACACTGAAAAAAAAAAAAGGAAAAAGAGTAATGGGTCATCAGACTTCTAGCTAGTACTGGATAGTCTTTCAACTTAACTTACTCATAATATCTGAGTGCTGCAAGAACCTTTCCCCAAGACACACCATGTAGGATTAATCTTCAAGAAGTAAGATAATGTCACTATAGTATGGCACCTACAATTGTGTTTCATAGTTAATATTTAGAGAGTGCTGATACCCACCCACCCCTAATGAAAGAATTAATATGTCAGATATGTAAGCACTGAAAAATCAGCCATATAACCAATCTGAGGAAAATACTGGGGAAGCAACATATGGTTCAAGACCTGATATTGAGCAAAAAACACTGCAAAGCATACAGAGTTAGGACAATAAATACATAGTAAAGTAATGAACTATTTAGAAATACATAATATAACCAATTAACAAGGATTCTTTAAATATAAAGATCCACTGTAAAGGGAAAATTCTTAATATTGCTAAGCTATATCAGCAAAAAGGAGCCCTGGTGACATAGTGATTAAAACATTTGGCTGCTAACCAAAAGCTTGTCAGTTTGAGCCTTCCAACCACTCTGTGGAAGAAAGATGAGGGAAGACTGCTTTCATAAAGATTTACAGTCTTGTAAACCCTCTGGGATAATTCTACTCTATTATGTAGGGTCACTCTGAGTCAGAATTGAGTTGATGGCTGTAGCTTTGGTTTTATAACAGCAAAATTTACCATTTTGGAAGGGAGTGGGTAGTGGCTGGAGAGCGGTATGGACAAAAACCATCCCAAATGTCCTATTTGTGTCAAGGGAAAGGAGAATGAGGAGGTAGAAATAATTAAAAAGTTGCAATCTCAGCAGAAATATATTTTGGGAGATATTTCAGAAATATTAATTTCATATAATAGTAAAGAAATATGTTTTGGATAATGAGTATTTGGAAAGGGAACACATTATGAATGCAGTGGGTAATTTAAATGAATCATCAAATTAAAAACTGATTAAGGTAATGAGCAGCAATTTGATCAAATCAGAAAAAAGTATAAGAAAAAGGAAAAAACACAGACCAACATAAAATGAAAAATGTTGTTATTGTTGTTGTTAGGTGCCATTGAGTAGCCTCTGACTCCTAGTGACCCTATGTACACTATCCAGTGCTGCACCAGCCTCACAATCTTTGCTATACCTGAGCCCATTGTTGCAGCCACTGTGTCAATTCATCTTGTTGAAGACCTTCCCCTTTTCCACTAACCACTTTACCAAGTGCATGATATCTAAGCACTTTAAAAGGTACATTCTTAGTTATTAATGAAAAATGATCATTAATAAATAATAAATCATCAAAGCATCCAGTTGTGATAGGTCCAGTAAACAGAATCAACCCTCTTAGTGATGACCACTAAAATGTCTGGACAAAAAGCACATTCTGAAAAAAAAAAAAAAAAAGCTGTTGTTTTTAGATGCCATCAAGTTGGCTGTGACTGCTAGTGACCCTATATACAACAGAAGAAACACTACCCGGTCCTGTGGCAGCCTCATAATGCTTGCTATACATGAGCACATTGTTGTAAGGCACTGTGTCAATCCATCTCACTGAGGACCTTCCCCTTTTTCAATGACCCTCTACATTGACCTCCAAGAAATGGTCCCTTCTGTCAACATGATAAAAGTAGGTGAGACAAAGACTGGCCATTCTTGATTCTGAGGAATATTCCGGCTATACTTCTTCCAGGACAGATTTGTTAGTTCTGGCAGTCCATCATACTTTCAGTATTCTTCACTAACACCACACTCAAAAGGATCAACTCTTCTTCAGTCTTCCTTATTCATTGTCCAGCTCTTATATGTATATGAGGCAAATGAAAATACCATAGCTTGGGTTAGGCACACCTTAGTCTTCAGTGAGGTATCTTTACTGTTCAGCACTTGAAAGAGGTCTTTTGCAGCAGATTGGCCCAGTGCAATAAGTCCTGTGATTTCTTAACTGCTGCTTCCATGGATGTTGATCGTGGAACCAAGAAATGGGAAATCTTTGACGACTTCAATGTTTTCTCCATTTGTCATGAAGCTGCTTATTGGTCCAGTTGTGAGGATTTTCATTCTCTTTATGTTAAGGTGTAACCCATACTGCAGACTGTAGTCTTCAATCTTCATCAGTAAGTGCTTCAAGTCCCCTTCACTTTCAGCAACAATTTGTGTCATCCACGTATCACAGGTTGTTAATGAATCTTCTTCCAATCCTGATATCATGCTCTTCTTCATATAGTCCAGCTTTTTGGATTATTTGCTCAGCATACAGATTGAACAACTACAGTGAAAGGATACAACCCTGACACACTCCCTTCCTGATTTTAACCCATGTAGTATCCCCTTGTTCTGTTTGAATGGCAGCCTCCTGGGCTATGTAGGTTCCTCATGAGCACAATTAAGTGTTCTAGCATTCTCATATTTTGCAATGTTATCCACAATTTGTTATGATCCACACTATCAAATGCTTTTGCATAGTTAATAAAACATGATTAAACAAACAACCTTCTGGTAGCCTTTGCTTTCCACCAAGAACCATCTGACATTAGCAATGATATCCCTCATTCCATGTCCTTTTCTGAATCCAGCTTGTATATCTGGAAATTCTCTGTCAATATACTGTTGCAACCATTTTTAAATTATCTTCAGCAATATTTTACTTGCATGTGATATTAATGGTATTGTTCAACAATTTCCACATTTGTGGGATCACCTTTCTTTGTAATGGATACAAATATGGATCTCTTCCAGTCAGTTGACCAGCCAGCTGTCTTCCAAATTTCTTGGCATAGACCAGTGAGTGCTTCCAGAGCACTATCCATTTGTTGAAACATCTAAATGGGTATTCTGTCAATTCCTGGAGACTTGATGTCTTGGCAATTCCTTCAGTGCAACTTTGACTTCTTCCTTCTATACCATTGGATCTTGATCATATGCCACCTCCT
>NW_006921824.1:3650853-3651993 GCF_000298275.1 Orycteropus afer afer | reverse complement strand
AGGATAGATCTTGAAACATTCTTTATGATGATGAATTCCACACCATTCCTCTTCAATTTGTCTTTCCCAGCATGGTAGAGCATATGGTAGTCTGATTCAAAATCACTAAAAACAATGCATTTTAGCTCACTAATGCCTAGGACACAGCCTGAAAACAACATCCTCTGTTTATTAAGAATGTAAAAGTCACACTTAAAAAGAGTGAGCCAGGAACTTGAAACTATTACAGCTAACATTAAAGAGGTGAAAAGTAACCAAGTATAATTTATGAAAAGTGACAACAAAGTAAGAACTAATGGACGGGTTTAACAACTGAGAATTTGTGTTGGAAGGTAAGTTAAAAGAAACTATTCACAATGAAATACAGATAGAAAAGAAGATGAAAAATACAGAATGGTATGTGCCATAGGTGAACCAGGATCTGACGTACATTTAGTTGGAATTACAGAGGACGGAGGAGAGGGAGAGAATGTTGCAGAAGCAATGTCTGGAAATTTCTAATAATTGATGAATTTATTCATCTATGAATTCAAGGAGAATATATACATTTAAATATTTGTGTGGTAGTTAAGGTTATGTGTCAACTTGGCTAGGCCTGGTTTTGACTGTCTGACAGCTGGATGCAGTTATTCCCCATGATGAGACTAGTAATCAATTCCATGGTAGAATCTACTGTGAGCAGCTGAGTAGCTGCCTTATGGATATGATCTGCTTCCAGTATAAAAGATAACACTTCGAGAAAGCTTTTTGGCACATTTGGCCACTGCATGTAGCCGAGTCTTCATTCAGCAGCCTGCCATGTTCCCTGCCAATCTCGGGACTGTTTCTGGACTTGAACCAGTGGCCCTCCATGTTGCTTGATAATCTTGGGACTGTGCCATTTTACTTGTTGACCTTGAGTTTATCAGGGACAGTAGCCAGCAGCTGCCTAAGTTAAGAGATGCCTCCAGCTTCAATGGGCCAGGAAGAAGAGGCAGAGCTGAAGCCCAGGATTGTTGGGCCTTCACCCAGCCCCTAGAGCTGGCACTGTGAACTCAGACTTCTAGCCTCCTAAAGTGTTAGAGAGTAAATCCTTTTTTGTTAAATCCATACATTTGTGGTATATCTGTTATAAACAATATGACTAAAAAAAAAAAAACA
>NW_006921824.1:3647554-3649468 GCF_000298275.1 Orycteropus afer afer | reverse complement strand
GCCTAACAACAACAATATCCAATTCAGGAAATATTTGTTGAGCATATTTTATGTAACAGGATCAGTACTGGGTAATATCTAAAAAGAAGAAGAGAAATCTCTTCCCCTAAAGGAGATTTCAGTATATTAGGAGAATAATACGTAAGACAATTTAATTCATAATTATATGAGCTATGACAAATGGAAGCATAGAATAGGGGTGGAGTCAAGGATGGCTTTGTGGGAGAGGTAAAATCTGATAAATATTGAAGGATGAATGTGTGAGTGGGGTGAGGTGAGGGGTAAGTGGGTGGGAAGCAGGGAATAGACACAGCTGTAAGAGGTGGATTTGTCAGGCAGAAGGAACAGTATGAAGAATATGCTATGTTAAAAAACATGTATCCCTAAACCTGAGAGTGATGAAACTTCCTTTAGGGGAGACGCCGAGGTTGTCATCCCTAATAAAACAAGTAAGCCATACTAAGAATTCATGAAACTCTACACATTTGGTTACTTGTGAATTCACACTGAAGCCTTCTCAATTGGAATCCTGTATTTAAACACTTTCTTCCCATCTCTCTTGCAACCATTCCTCTTTTATGACAGCCAATTTGAAGACCAAGAGAAATTTTCAAGTTCAACTGTTGAAAGAATACAAATACAAATAATAATACTGAGAAATACCTCACACATGAACATCATTGCCAACCTCTGTTACTCTGCTTAGAGCCTGGCCCTAGGACACAGAGATGTAGGAGGAGTGTGGAGAGGTGTGGGAGGAATGGGCACACAACAGTGTCCAACTGATGAGTCCCAAATGAACCCTGGTGCCATGGAGAAAACACAAACAAAGTCTAAAGGGGGACATTACCAGCCTTCAGCTTACGGGTTACTGAAAAGATTTATATATCCATTAAAAATAAAATAAAGTAAATTCTCTCTTAAATTGGTTTGAATGGAGCTGTGGCACCAGGAAGAGACTTGCATTTTCAGTGCCACAGGAGAGGGTATTTCTGTTGCCATGGTTTCTGTGATGTGGATGCTATAAACCCATGAAACTACAAGAGTACACAATTATGCAACTCTACTGCAGCACATCAGAAGTGTTCATTTGGGACCCATTCCTCCCACACCTCCCTACACTCCCCCTGTATCTCTGTGTCCTAGAGCCAGGCTGTAAGCAGAGTAGCAGAGGTTGGCAATGATGTTCACGTGTGAGGTATTTCTCAGTATTATTATTGTATTTGTATTCTTTCAACAGTTGAACTTGAAAAAATAATTAATTTTTCCTTTTACTGTAAGCACCACAAAAGCCCAATCTCACAAATCAAAAATCGGTGATATAATAATAAATAACGTTCCTTATTCTTATGTCTTGATTGAAGTTTTCCACACACTTTTGAAGAGATATGTAAAAGGTAATATCCTATCAAGCTATATATTTTTACATATTCTACATCTTCCTTGATTAAATTCCCATCTTTTGCCCATTTCAGTGTGCAAATGTTTCAATAGCAAGGAAAATGTTAACAGTATTGTACATTCTGTTGGAATTTGACCAGATATAATTATTCATTGTAAAACTAAGGCAGGTTTGAGTATGTTATGTTCTTCCTAATGGAATAGTAGCATAATAAATGGGAGCTTTAAATCAATATTGGATTTATCAGTAATTCATTAAAGTTTAGCATGGTGATAATTAACATTTAAGGACAGGAGTGCTGGTTTCCATAATTTCTCCAAATGTTTAAATGAGTATAACATTTGTATTGTCTGTCAATGACATGCTGGTAACTGAAAGGTCAGCAGTTTGAACCATCCAGCCTATCCACAGGAGAAGGATGTAAAGATTAACAGTCTTGGAAACTCTGTTGGGGAGTTCTACTCTGTCCTATAGGGCCACTATGGATTGGAATCAATACAATGGCAATGGAT
>NW_006921824.1:3636144-3646964 GCF_000298275.1 Orycteropus afer afer | reverse complement strand
TATGCATTATAGAGTTGGTTAGGATTAGTAGTCAAATAGAATACTGTGAAGAAAAGGCAATGATTTGGGAACTCATGAGATCTTTCTCAATGCTTATTAAACATTTCTTCACCATTGTGCACCTTTCATCAGCCCTTAAACATACAAATCTTCCGAGGCATAAAAAGAGGCTTCCAAGCCAACTGTTATTTATTTATTTTTTATTTCTTGTATTGTTGTTCAGAATACACACAACAAAGCATACATCAATTCAATTTCCACATATACAAGTCAGCGACATTGATTACATTCTTCAAGTTGTGCAACCATTCTCACTCTCCTTTCCTGAGTTATTTCTCTCCATTAACGTAACTCACTGCCCCCTAAAGTTTCTATCTAATCTTTCAGGAGGCTGTTGTCAATTCAGTCCCATATAGATAGTTCTTAAAAAAGCATAATACTCAAAACAGACCTTTTTTTTTTTCCCACTGGTTAAGCTAAACCACTGTTCAGTTTTAGGGTCTCTGGTTGCACAATGGTTAAAACATTTGGCTACTAACCAAAAAGTTGGAGGTTCAAACCCACCAGTCACTGCCTGTGTGAGAAAGATGAGGCAGTCTGCTTCTGGAAAGATGTACAGCTTTGCAAACTCTATGAGGCAGTTCTACTCTGTCCTAAAAGGTTGCTATGAGTTGGAATCAACTGGATGGCAGTGGATGTTACTTGATTTTAAGATTTCAGGGGATATTTTTGGTTTAAGGTTGAAAGATTATCTCAGGGGAATAGTTTCAGGGATCCATCTAGGCCTCATAGTTCCAGAAATTTTAGAGTCTATCAGAATTGGAAATTCTGCATTTTTCCTTTTTTTCCTCAGGATTCTTGTGTAGAATCTTTGATCATGCCAAACAGATTTTAATCAATCCTAAACTCTTATTTTTCTCTTATGTTGGCTAGAATGTGTACTATGATAAGCGAGTCATCTGTTTGTTGACTACCTACTGGAGCAAATATGGCTTATCTCTGACTACAAAGCTTCAGTGAGACTTTAAGTCACTTTATAATTACACTGTAGAGTGTGGTTGGTCTCCTAGTGTCCCTGAGGCCCTTGGTCTGCATTCCCTCTGATTGTGCTATGCAGCATGAGAAGGTGTATTCTCTACAAGAATGGTAAACCAAACTGCAATAAAGTACACAACCCAATCTCCCAATTAGCCCTTGTATATTAAAATCATGTCTAAAACTAAGAAATGTTTTAAAAATAGAATTATGAATGGATTTATCAATCTCTGCTACAATTTTACAATGCTGTTGTTGTGTTGTTGTTAGGTGCCCATGAGTCATCTCTGACTCATACTGACCCTATGTGCAGCAAAACAAAACACTACCCAGTCCTGCGCCAGCTCTACGATCCATGCTAGATTGAACCCATCACTGCAGCCACTGTGTCAATCCATCTTGTTGAGGGCCTTCCTGTCTTTCACTGACCCTCCACCTTACCAAGCATGGCATCCTTCTCCAGGGAATGGTCCCTTCTGACAACATGACCTAAGTAGATGAGATGATGTCTGGCCATTCTCACTTCCAACGAGCATTCCAGCTACACATCCTCCAGGACAGATTTGTTAGTTCTTTTAGCAGTCCATGGTACTTTCAGCATTCTTTGCCAGCACCACAACTCAAAAGCACCAACTCTTCTTCAGTCTTCCTTATTCATTGTCCTGCTCACATGCATATGAGGTGACTGAAAATACCATGGCTTGTGTCAGGCACACCTTAGTCCTCAAAGAGATATCTTTGCTCTTCAGCACTTGAAACAGGTCCTTTGCAGCCGACTTGCCCACTGCTGTACGTCGTCTGATGTCCTGACTGCTGCTTCTATTGGCATCGATTGCAAAACCAAGCAATATGAAGTCTTTGACAATTTCTATCTTTTCTCCTTTTATCGTGATGCTGCTTATAGCTCCAGTTGTGAAGATTTTTGTTTTCTTTATATTGAGATGTAATCCATACTGCAGACTGTATTCTTCACTCTTCATCAGTAAGTGCTTCAAGTCATCCTCACTTTCAGCAAGCAAAGTGGCGTCATCAGCGTATTTCAGGTTAATGATTCTTCCTCCAATCCTGATGCCACATTCTTCTCCATACAGTCTAGCTTCTCAGATTTTTTGCTTAGCATATGGATTGAATAAGTATGATGAAAGGATACAACCCTGATACACTCCCTTCTTGATTTTAAACCATGCAGTGTCCCCCTTGTTCTGTTCAAACTAGTCTATGTACAGGTATCTCATGAGTACAATTAAGTGTTCTGGAATTCCCATTCTTCTCAATGTCATCCACAATTTGTTATGATCCACATAATCAAATGGTTTTGCATAGTCAAAAAAACACAAGTAAACATCTTTCTGGTATTTTTCTGGTTTCTTTGCTTTCAGCAAAGATACATCTGACATCAGCAATGATATTCCTTGTTCCACATCCTCTTCTGAATCCAGCTTGCTTTTCTGGAAGTTCTTTGTCAGTATACCGCTGCAACCATTTTTTAATTATCTTCAGTAAGATTTTGCTTCCATATGATATTAATGATATTGTTCGATAATTTCCACATTCTGTGCCATCACCTTTCTTTGGAATAGGTTCAAATATGGATCTCTTCCAGTCAGTTGGCCAGGTAGCTGTCTTCCAAATTTCTTGGCATAACTGAATTTGTGCATCCAATGGGGCATCCGTTTGTTGAAATATCCCAATGGGTATTCCGTCAATTCCTGGAGACTTTTCTTCACCAATTCCTTCAGTGCAGCTTTGACTTTTTCCTTCAGTACCATTGGTTCTTGATGTCATCTCACAATTCTTCTGGTTTTCAGTCATTGGTGTTCAATGCATCAAATCTATTATTTAGATGGTCTCTAAATTCAGGAGGGATATGTTTGAGATTACATTTTGGCTCTTGTGGACTGGTTTTAATTGTCTTCAACTTCAAGTTGAACTTGCATATGAACATTTGATGGTCTGTTCCACAATTAGCTCCTGGTCTTGTTTTGGCTGAAGATATTGAGCTTTTCCATAGCCTCTTGACACAGATGTAGTCAATCTGATTCGTGTGTATTCTACCTGGTGATGTCCATGTGTATAGCCACCATTTGTGTTGTTGAAAAATATGTATTTGTAATGAATACACTGTTGGTCTTGCAAAATTCTATCATGCAGTCTCCAGTGTTATTTCTTTCACGAAGGCCAAATTTTCCAACTTCCAATGATTCTTCTTTGTTTCCAACTTTTGCATTCCAGTCATCAGTGATAATTAACACATCTCGATTGCACACTTGGTCAATTTCAGACTGCAGAAATTGATAAAAATCTTCAATTTCCTCATCTTTGTCTTTAGTGGTTGGTGCATAAATTTGAATAATAGTCTTATTAACTGGTCTTTCTTGTAGGCATATCCTATCACTGACAGCATTGTACTTCAGGACAAATCTTGAAACATCCTTTGTGATGATGAATGTCATGCCATTCCTCTTCAAATTGTCATTCCCAGCATAATAGATCATACGGTCATCTGATTCAAAATGGCCAAAACCGGTGCATTTCAGCTCACTAATGCCTAAGATATCAATTTGTATGCATTCTTTCTTATTTTTAACAACTTCCAATTTTCCTAGATTCATACTTAGTACAGTCCATGTCCCTATTATTAATGGATGCTTGCAGCTGTTTCTCTTCAATTTGAGTTGTGCCACATCAGCACATCAGGTCTTGAAAGCTGTCCTTTATCCATAGTAGTAAGGTTGGTCCTACTCTGATGATGCAACACTTTCCTAGTCATATTTTGATAGTCTTCTGACCTAAGGGGTTTGTCTTTCTGCACTATATTGGATAATGTTTCTGGGCTATTCATGAAGTTGTGCAGTAATGTATCAGACAGTGTTTCTCTACTATTCATAAGGTTTTCCCTGGCCAATTCTTTGAGAGCTGGATGGCCTCTCCCTTCTTCCTAGTCTGTCTCAGTCTGTAAGATGTATTGAAACCTGTGCACCATGTGCAACCCTGCTGGCACTTGAAACACTAATGGCATGGCCTCAAGCCTCACAGCAACTTGCAAGCCACAACAGTATGACAAACTGACAGGCAAGTTTGTCTCACTTAGCTGTTTAAACCTCTCTACCCTCCCCTTACCTGGATCCCTGGTGCTGCTCTGCTCTGTCATCCCCTGGCTTCACTTTCCCCTGCTTTCCTACCTGGTGGGGGTGGGACCTGGGTCGCTTCTCTTACCTGGATCCCTGGCTGCTGCACCAGTGTTTCAATATTATACAATTTTATAATAGTTAACAACAATATGTTCTTCATTTACATCCATACTTATTGCAATCTTGAACTCCAAATTTTCAATGAGTCTTTCTTTATGCTAAACTGCACTCACTGTGACCTCTGCTCCTGACCTATTATATTTGTGGAATGCTAAGACATTTGGCTATTAGAAAGTCAGCAGTTCAAACCCACCAGCTGCTCTGTGGGAGGAAAAGGAAGCACTCTACTTCCATAAAGATTTGCAGCCTTGGAAACCCATTAGGGGTCACTATGATTCAGAATGAACTCCATGGCAGTGGGCTTATTATCACTGTAAGTATAAAATCATATGATTACAAGGTACAAAAGCACTGTGTCCAATATGGTTCAGATCCATTTTTTTGAGGGATAACGTTTCTATTATAGAATATACTGTTGTTGTTATGTGCCATTGAGTCGGACATGACTCATAGTGACCCCTTCTTGGGTTTCCGAGGCAGTATCACTATGAAAGTAGATTCTTCCTTCTGAAGAGTGGCTGGTGGGCTTGAACTGCCAGCCTTCTGGTTAGCAGTTAAATGCCTTAGGCACTACACCACCAGAGCTCCCATAGAACATATTAGGATGTAAAATATCTGTTTTGCATGTTTTTTTTTTCCTTTTCTCAGCATCATTTATGCTCCTTTGATAATATTTGAGTATATGTCCCTCCATTCCATGAGATTTTGGTGTTGTATATGTCTAATTCAGCCTCTGTAAGGATTAGTATATAACTAAGACATGATCAAGTAGAGGTCTATCCTGGTATGAATAAACAAGCAAAGGGCATGTACTTTAATACATATTTTGGAAGTTGTGACAAACTGATAGCCAAGTGGTAGCTAATAGACAGATGTTGTTGTTGTTATTATATGCCGTCGAGTCGGCCCCGACTCATAGCAACCCCTCCTTGGGTTTCCGAGGCAGTATCACTACGGAAGTAGGTTGCCCAACCTTCCTTCTGAGGAGTGGCTGGTGGGTTTGGCCTGCCAGCCTTCTCGTTAGCAGTCAAGTGCCTTAGGCATTATGCTACCACAGCTCCCATTAGACAGAAGTACCCTGTATTTGATTGAAAGTGACTATTTTTCTCTTATACAGTAAAGCTTGTGAAAGCTGGAAACTATGTATGGCAGAGACTTGTTAGAGAAGGAAAATTCAAATATTTTCCACTAATAAAGAGCATAGGAAAGTAGGAAGACTGCACCCCATCAAAGGTGGAAAACTTGTGAGTCTCATGAAAATAAGGCAGTCCCATTGAGTTCCAGCTCTCACAGTTTTCACTGCATATACAATGACCTTTAATACTGCTGAACATGCTTTTACTCCATATAAAATGGGAGAAGCAATATTTAGAGATCGAGGAGCTTAATAGAAATGAAGTCACCTCCAATTTCTTCATTGACCTCCTTGATTTAAAAGTCCTCATCTCTCTACCTGTATTTTCCTCTAGAAGAAATGTTTCTCTTACCTTCCAGAGAAAACCAACTTCCTTCCTGTCTTTTGCTTTGATTTTTTTTTAAAAAAAGGTGTGTGTGTGTGGGGGGGGCAGGACTCTGAAAAACAATCCTTTAATCCTTTCTAAAAAACAAAACATAGAAACCCCTATCCTAGCCATATACTCAAGATGACATCACACATAATAATTATCTGCAGCATCTTAAAGATTATTAAATTGACATTGCTCAAACACATGGTCCATTCTTCCAGTCCCAGTAAATGTTGTCTAGCTGAGTTATCAAGAAACAAGAGAAAGTTTGTGGTGCCCAGCCCTGGGGCTCAGCCCCTCCAGAGCTCTCTGGCTTTGTCACCTGAACTGCTGTGTCACTAAAAATGCTCCAGTTCCAGCTGAATTGTTTTTCATGCATAACTGATTTTTCTGGAAATTAAAGACAGTCTAATAAGCATGTACCAGTCTTCAAGCCAGCATTAGTATGGCCTCATTGTGCCAACAGAACATGCTGGGAGACTGGAATAATTTAGATAGTCAGAGCATCTATTTCCTGGATTCCTATGCCAGCTAAGGGGCAGAACAAGAGCCAGGGTTAAGACAGTGTTCTAGGCATGACTAAATTCGTATTCATGCACATTACATAAAGATCAATTTGTTCTTTATTGCTTAAACAGAGTAGTAATTAGGAAAAGCCAGCATCACTATGAACCTCATCAGAAGGTGTATTAAATAATGCATCAGGATAGCCTTTTTGTATTCATGAGAGGCTTCACACCTCCTGCATTCTATTTAAAATAAACTGAAGGCATTAGTTACAAAAGCATCTATCTGCAAATATTATGGAGCCCATAATGTATTCTCGGGAGCTCTGGTGGCATAGTGCCTAAGGCATTTGACTGCTAACCAGAAGGCTGGTGGTTCAAACTCACCAGCCACTCCTCAGAAGGAAGGTTGGGCAATCTACTTCCGTAGTGATACCACCTCAGAAACCCAAGAAGGAGTCACTATGAGTCAGATCCAACTCAACGGCAGCATAGCACTGGTGGTTCCTGTGTTTACCACTGTCAAGAGGCTGACAGTCTCATCAAATGACCCTCCTCAAATAAGACTTGAAAGTATATATTAGCTACTGCGCACATGGATATCTTAAAGAAGAAGAAAGTCAATGAGGACTACAGTGAAACTCAATGATGAAGATGCTATTCCAAATGAATTATGTGAGCCCCAAAATGTAACCAACCTAGACTGAAGATAAGAAATGTAGAAACATATTTTTCCCAAACATAGAAATCCACAAATTGAAACCATAATGACAGTTCATATTAATCAAGTGTTAATATTGTGTAGCAGGTAAGATAGAATTTAGGGGCTGTATGTCAATCCCAGTTCTATCAAGTAGACAAGTTACTTAGCCTCTCTATGGCTCAGATTCTTCATCAGTAATACAGAGTTAACAGTGTAAGTTTTATAAGATTATTGTGAGATTATTATTATTGAATTAAAATGTGAAAAGTACCTAGAATACTTTCTGTCCAGATTAAGTGCTAGAAAATATTAGTTGCTTTTGTTGACAACTGAACTCTTTCTTTGTACCTACCATGTTTTTAAGCAATTTATTTGTTCTACCTCATTCAATCCTCACAAAGATCCTATAAGGTTCACATGAGGAAATGGAAGAATGGAGATAGAGAAACTTCCCAAAAGACACTAAATTCTAAGTGTTTCAGTAAATACTTGCTCATAGGCAGTTTGACTCCCAAGTCCATGCTCTTAAACACTACGTTATGCCCAAGTTTCTTAACTGTATCACCTATTCCTGCCAAGTATATTTCTTTCCTAAGGACAGTGTAGTTACAAAATGCACCCAAAAAATTGTTCTTATAACTGTACTCATCACTGACGTACTCTTATCAAACCAGCAATTACTAGTATAGATAGACTTTAGTTGGTTACATGGATGCTCATGTTACAAACTATCTTGCTTTGGATTAAAGCCATAGTTGTATAAATCTAGTTAGCTTGGGTAGACTATTATAAAAAATATGGGGTGATCCATTTTTGTAAAGAATAAATACTCCCTTATTGAAATATCAACATATAGTTTATATTTTATAATGAAGCAACTCTTAAGTGTCTGTCCCATCGGGGAAAGTTTCTTTGACTGGAAAAAAAAGCAGTATAGTACTTAAACTAACAAGAAAAACCAAAACCAATAACATTGTCACAAAGTCAACTTCAACTTATGACGACCTCATGTGTTCGGAGTAGAACTGCTCCGTAGGGTTGTCTTGGCTGTAATCTTTATGAAAGCAGATCACCAGGCCTTTCTTCTGTGTTGCCACTAGGTGAATTTGAACCACCAATCATTAGGTTAGTAGTTGAGTGCGGACTATTTGTACCACCATGGAACCTAGACAACACAGTGTCTATAACATCGCCTAGAAACAGAGGTCAGAAATTGCATCTAAAGGAGCCAATGGGAAGGATAAATAGGCATATTCTGAAGTTCAAGTAGGAACTGCAGTCAGAAGGTCAGTCAAAGCAGGTATGGAAAGAAGCTAATAGAGACCATAAAGATACCCACAAACACTGCTCAGATTACAAAAGAACATAAACAAACAAACAAACAAACAAAAAAACCCAGCTGCAATAGGGACTAAAGAAGAAGACAAAGGATTAGAGAATCAACAGCAGTATCTAAATGGCAATAGAGTCAGAACTAAGCCCTGACCTCTGCGCAAAATATTATGACTTTCCAGCCAAATGAAGCCTAGGGTCACAGTAAAAGCCATCACTGACCTGTCTATTATGAAATCATGGAGAATGAAAAGCAAACGGACCCAGTGAGCCAGACGGGGCTAAAATAGGAGCAAAGCCAATATCTATGATTCCACCTAGCAGGGATTCCAGTATGGAACTAATGGAGAAGAAGATCAAAGCAGAGCAGAAGCATATGCCATTGAAGGGAGAAATACCAGACAAAGCAAATATAAGCAGATGTTGAAATATATGAGTTCTTCAGAAGAATAAAGATTGTGATACGGGATTTTCAGAAACGAGCTGGATTTCAAATAGCCAGTGCTTTTGTAGTACCTTTGTGAAAGAGCTGTCATGTGCCACACCTCTGCTTTTCACATCAGACAAGATACAAAATTCTGGCCTCTTCCATAATGGCAGTGCCCGCTCCAAATAACTCAATTTTGTAATCTTCACCATATTCGTTATTCAGCAATTGTGCAATTATATGATGATCTTGTATTTTGATCTTAATAGTTTTTAAAAGGAATAAAAAAAGACTTTTGATACTAGAAATTACATCTCTAGAACTTATATGTGAGAAAAAGAAGGAAATATCATTCGGTATACAAGAAGTGGCAAAATTTCAGGTTTATTTGAAGATGTATTGAACTTCATACAGTAACAAAATTAAGAAAACATACATTTAATATTGAAAATATATCCTTGATGATGCTATCTAAAGTCTTATGTAAAATAAGTGATTTTGTTTTTTTATTTTATGCTGTGGAGTATTCCTCACCCCCTCTCCACACCCATCCTCACCTAATGCCTCTTCCCTCAGAGCGTGCAGACACACACACATTGAAGTTGAATTTCTCATATTCTAACAATGGTATGGAATGTTCAAAAATTTTCTGTATAGATTGTTGAGGAGACCTATAATTCAACCAATCAACACACATGCACACACATACTCATGCACACAAACATACACACAGAAACTAAGATTATGTAGACCACTAACAGTTGCTACCCCTTCCCTTCAGAGTCATAGAAACAGCTTTAGACATGAGTTTCAAAATGCATGATTTCCAATAAGAAATTAATAGGGAATCTCTCAAAATTTAATCTGATATGATTCCTTGTATACTCCAGGATAATAAAAACCAAAAACCAAACTCACTGCCGTCGAGTTGATCCCGACTCATAGTGACCCTTCCTTAGGTTTCTGAGGCAGTATCTCTGCAGAAGTAGATTGCCCAATATTCTTTCTGAGGTGTGGCTGGTGGGTTTGAACTGCCAGCTTCTGGTTAGCAGTTAAACACCTTAGGCACTACACCACCAGAGCTCCCTCCAAGATAATAGTGTGCCTAAAAATAAGTTTTTATGATTGAGTAGTCCTTTTAGATATCCTTACTGTTGACATCTCCAAAAATAAATACAGCACTAAAATTTTAATCATATTTTTCAAAAAAGTAAACAATGATTCTATGTTTTCAGGTCAATGCTCTCCCCTTTTTTGTTTTATAATTAGAAAGGTAACTGGGGAAAATTGCTATGCACTTAGACTTTGGAATTCAGCTGTGTTCAGAAGTCAGTTGAGTTTGATTGCGTGTGAATCAGATGAATACAAACTTAGAATTAGCTGGAGGAAAAGGGAGTATTGTCAGCTTATTAAGTTTCAATTACTTTGGAAGTTCTGGGGCTATTTATTACTTTTAAGGAGCTCTGGTGATGTAATGGGAGCTCTGGTGGCATAATGCCTAAGGCATTTGACTGCTAACCAGAAGGCTGGTGGTTCAAACCCACCAGCCAATCCTCGTAAGGATAGTTGGGCAATCTACTTTCATAGAGATTCCATCTCAGAAACCCAAGGAGAGGTTGCTATGAGTCTGATCTGACTGCACAGCAGTGAGTTGAGTTGAGTTGTTGGTGGTGTAGTGTTTGAGGCATTTGTCTCCTAACCAGAAGGTTAGTAGTTCAAACCTACAAGCTATTCTGTGGGAGGAAGATGAGGCAATCTATTTCTATAAAGATTTACAGCCTTGGAAACCCTAAGAGTTGGATTTGACTTGATGGCAGCAGGGTTTGGTTTTCGTTATCTTACTTTTAGCTAACCATTTCCTGTTAGATTATGTTGTGTCAAAGACACTACAGCTGTTAATCTGGAGTTATAAAGTACTAAAAAATGGTGTTACTAGGATTGTTGTCGCCCAGTGTGGTAACTCATGGAGTCACCACCCCATGGACCTCCTCCCACAACAGTCCATACAGAATCCTTCCTAATTTTTTTGTTGTTTTAGTAATGTTACTCATAAATCATAGT
>NW_006921824.1:3607341-3636044 GCF_000298275.1 Orycteropus afer afer | reverse complement strand
CACACCACTTAGGAGCTCCAGTCATGTACTGCCTAAGGCATTTGACTGTTAACCAGAAGGCTAGCAGTTCAAACCTACCAGCCACTCCTTGGAATGAAGATTGAACAATCTACTTCCATAGACACTGCCTTGGAAACCGAAGGAGAGGTTACTATGAGTCAGAATGGACTCAACAGCAGTGAGTTTTTTTGTTTTTGTTTTTGTTTTTATCACTTAATGTAATAGCAATAATTTTCAGCTTTGAAAAGCTCTTATCACATAAATCCACACATAGATAATCAGAAACAATTTTAGGCTTAGTGAAAGTGTTGGGAGAGATTCTCATTCAGCTTTGAATGTCAAAACATTTAATGTTGCCCAATCTTTGGCTTCCTCCAGATCAATCTCCGATGTTTTCAGGTGCCTTTTCACCCTCAGTATATCTATTAAAAACTCACTTTCAGATACCTCACCATAGAAAGTAGTAGACTTTGGAATGGTTACCTTTGACTCTTCTTTAGTAGATGAGATGAGATTCTGCACTTGAACTGCCTCACATACAGTCACTAATTCTTTGATGGCTCTTGATCTGATTTGGAGTTCAGAATGGAAGCAGTCAATACACTCAAGCACTGCCCTCTTATTTTCACCTTGCAGAGTGAGTCCAGGATTGCTTTCTTGCTCCCAATCCCCTGCCATCCTCTTCTTGAACCTGGCTCCTCTCTCTACTGCAATTGCACATTTGTCTGATTTTAAAATCACCTTTTCACTTGTACATTCTACTAGATGACTGCACTCCTTGTGCAGAAAAAATCTTAGTGCCTCTGGCTTGTCACAGACTTGTCAAGAGTTAAGCCCTTAGTCTATTGGTACTGCTGTGTAAGACTAAGGTTCTGAAGTATATCACACTAGAAGTACAGGTAGCTCAGAAACGTGAAATCATAGACAGCAGGCAAAAGACCTTGTGCTGCTTCTCTTGTGCACAAATGTTCATGTGGGTCACAAAGAGCTTCAATCTCTACCAAAATGTATTGAACATTTCTCTAACTGGCTTAACTGCAGCATGATGAACATTCCAGTTGTGTCATTAATAACCTTTTCACTGATACTCTGTTATAGTCAATTACCACATTCCATCCATGGGTGGCCACCACTCATGTGTTAGTTTGTCATACTGTGATGACTTGTGTGTTGCTGTGATGCTGGAGGCTATGCCACCAGTACTTCAAATACCTGCAGGGTCATGGTAGACAGGTTTCAGCAGAGCTTCCAGAATAAAACTGACTGGGGAGAAGGATAGGGCCATGTACTTCTGAAAAATTGGCCTGTGAAAACTTAATGAATAGCAGTAAAATACTGTCTCATATGTTGATGGAAATTTTGAAGAACAGCCCTGAAACACTGTCTGATACAGTGTCAGAAGGTGAGCTCATTGGGTCAGAAGGCACTCAAAATATGACCAGGGAAGAGCTGCCTCTTCAAAATAGAGTCAACATTAATGACATGGATGGAATAAAACTTTTGGGATCTTCATGTGCTGACCTGGCACGACTCAAATTGAAGAGAAATGGCTGCAAATATCCATTAATAATAGGAACACGGAATGTAGAAAATATGAATCTAGGAAAATTGGAAGTTGTCAATAATGAAATAGGATGTATAAAGATTGATACCCTAGGATTTAGTGAGCAGATATGGACTGGTTTTAGCTGTTATGAATCAGACAATCATATGGTCTATTATGATGGGCATGATGAACAGTAATGGTGTCACATTTGTATTCAAAAAGAATGTTTCAACATCTATCTTGAAGTATAATACTCTCAGTGATGGGATAATATCCACATGCCTACTAGGAAGATCAGTTAATACTACTATTATCCAAATTGGTGCACCAACCACTAAAGCCAAAGATGAGGAAATTGAAGATTTTTATCAACTTCTGAAGTCTGAAATTGACAAAACATTCAATCAAGAGGTACAACCATTACTGATGGTTGGAATGTGAAAGTTGGAAACAAAGAATCACCGATAGTTGGAGAATATGGTCTTGGTGATAGAAATGACACTGATAGGATTTTGCAAGACCAATGACTTATTCGCTGTAAATACTCTTTTTCAATAACATAAATGATGGCCATACACACAGGCCTCAGCAGATGGAATAAACAGGAATCAGATCAACTACATCTGTGGGAAGAGACAACGGAGAAGCTCAATATTTTCAGCCAAAACAAGGCTAGGAGCTGATTGTGGAACAGACCATCCACTGCTCATAAACAAGTTCAAGTTGAAGCTGAAGGCAATTAAAACAAGTCCATGAGGACCAAAATATGATCTTGATTATATCCCACCTGAATTTAGAGAATCTAATCTAAAGAATAGATTTGATTAATTGAACACCAATGACTGAAAACCATAGGGATTGTGGGATGATATCAAGAATATCATCCATGAAGAAAGCAAAAGGTCTTTAAAAAGACAGGAAAGGAAGAAAAGATCAAAATGGATGTCAGAAGAGACTCTGAAACTTGCTCTTGAATGGAGACTAGCTAAAGCAAATGGAAGAAATGACAAGATAAAAGAGCCGAACAGAAGATTTCAAAGAGCAGCTTGAGAAGATAAAGTCAATTATTATAATTAAATAAGCAAAAACTTAAAGTTAGAAAACAAAAAGGAAGATCACACTTGGCATTCCCCAAGTTGAAAAAACTGAAGAAAATATTCAAGCCTCAAGTTTC
This sequence comes from Orycteropus afer afer, assembly GCF_000298275.1. Classification (NCBI taxonomy): domain Eukaryota; kingdom Metazoa; phylum Chordata; class Mammalia; order Tubulidentata; family Orycteropodidae; genus Orycteropus; species Orycteropus afer. The sequence goes on along the minus strand of NW_006921824.1, from coordinate 3,633,324 downwards.
AATATTGGAGGATTCTACGGGCAAAATGATGAATGATCCCAGAAGCATCAAGAGAAGATGGAAGAAATACACAGAGTCATTGTACAAAAAAGAACTGGTCAATAGTTATTTCAGGAGGGTGGCGTATGATCAAGAGTCAATGGTATTGAAGGAATAAGATGAAGCTGCACTGAAGGAATTGGCAAAAAAAAAAAAAAAAAAAGCCTCCAGGAATTGATGGAATATTCATTCAGGTGTTTCAACAAACAGATGCAGTGCTGTAAGTACTTATTCATCCAAGCCAAGTAATTTGGAAGACAGCTACCTGGCCAACTGATTGGAAGAGATCCGTATTTGTTCCCATCCCAAAGAAAGGTGATCCAACAGAATGTGGAAAATATCTAATAATATCATTAATATCATATGCAAGTAAAATTTTGCTGAAGATAATTCAAAATGGTTCCAGTGGTATATTGACAGGGAGCTTCCAGAAATGCAAGCTGAATTCAGAAAAGGATGTGGAATGAGCATTATCATTGCTAAAGTCAGATGGATCTTGGCTGAAAGCAAATACCAGAAAGATGTTTGCTAGTGTTTTATTTAAAAAGCAAAGGCATTTGACTGTGTGGATCATAAAAAATTGTGGATAACATTGGGAAGAATGGAAAATTTCAGAACACTTAATTGTGCTCCTGAGGAACCTGCACTAAGATAAGTAGGCTGTCATTCAAACAGAACAAGGGGATACTGAATGGTTTAAAATCAGGAATGGTGTGTGTTAGGGTTGTATCATTTAACCATACTTATTCAGTCTGTATACTCAGCAAATAATCTGATAAGCCAAACTATATGAATAATTAACATCAGGATTGGAGGAAGAACTATTAACAAACTGTTATATGCAGATGACACAACTTTGCTTGCTAAAAGTGAAGATGATTTGAAGTACTTACTGATGAAGATTAAAGACTACAGTCTTGTGGTAATTAAATTTGTATGCCAACTTGGCTGGGCCTGGTTGAGTGACTGGGCAGCTGGTGGTAGTTATTCCCCATGGTGAGAATGGCAATCAACTCCATGGTGGGATCTACCACATGCAGCTGAGTAGCTGTCTTTGGGATGTAGTCTGCTTCCTGTATATAAGGAGAAGCCCTGGGGACAGTCTCTAGCTTATGGCATGCTTGGAACCTGCATGTAGCTGTGTCATTGTTCAGCAGCCTGCCATACTCTGCTGACCTTGGGACTTACAATGGGCTTGAATTAATAGCCTGCCATGTGTTTTTGTAACATTGGGACTATGCCATTTTATTTGTCAACCTTGGGCTTGTTAGTCTTAGTAGCCAGTAGCTGCCTGAGTGAAGTGATGTCTCTAGCTTCAGTGGGCCAGGCGCAAGAGGCAGAGCTGAAGCCCAAAGTGGAGGTTTTCACCCAGCTCCTAGAGCCTGGCACTTTGAACTTCGACTTAAGCTTCCAAACTGTAAGAGAATTAACTCCTGTTTGTTAAAGCCATCCCATTTGTGGTATGTTCTTTTCAGAGCAGCAGGTAACCAGAACAAGTCTGTAGTGTGGCTTACATCTCAATATAAAGAAAGTGAAAATCTTCACAACTGGACCAAAATCTTCACAACCAATAAGCTTGTTGTTGTCATGTGCTGTAGAGTCAGACTGGACCCATGGCAATTCCTCCTTGGGTTTCTGAGGTGGTATCACTATGGAAGTAGATTGCCCAACCTTCCTTCCAAGGAGTGGCTGGTGGGTTTGAACCGCCAGCCTTCTGATTAGCAGTCAAATGCCTGATGCCTTAGGCACTATGCTACCAGAGCTCCTATGCATTGTGATTCACACACACACACATTATTCAAAGATTTAAAAGTTTACTGTTATTTTAGCAGCATCACTAAAAATGGAGAAAAGATGGAAGTTATCAAAGATTTAATTTTACTTGGATCCACAATCAACACCTGTGTTAGGCTGGGTTTTCTAGAGAAGCAAAGCCAGTAAAGCTTACAGAAAGAGATAAATTTATCTTAAGAAAATGGCTCACGTAGTTATAGAAGTTGCCATGTCCCAAGTTCCTGGATCATATGTCAAACTGGAGGCTTTTCCTGATTCATGCAGCTGCAGGGGCTGATGAGCTCAAGATTGACAGGCAGTGTACCAGCTGTTGACTCTGGTGGATGATGAATCCAAAATCACCAGGTACAAATGGTGGATTGTTCACTCACAGCTCGTTGTAGGCAGCACACCAGGATCCAGATCCACAGAAGGTTCTCTCATTTTCCCAGGATGTCCATATATATACATATATGTTTCCATAGGGAAACTCTCTTTCAACAGATTGGCTGCTCAAAGCATATACATTTTATTTCCTCATGGGAATAACCACATCACCATTACTTAAACCACTCAGAATCATAGTCCAGCCAAGTTGACATGCAACCACTACTATCACAACACCCATGGAAGCAGCAGTCAAGAAAAAGACATCATATTGTACTAGGCAAATCTGCTGCCAAAGACCTCTTTAAAGTGTTGAAGAGCAAAGCTGTCACTTTGAAGATCAAGGTGTGCCTGACCCAAGGCAGGCAGAAGGCTTGCTATGAGTTGAGTAGACTCAATGGCAGTGAGTTTGGTGTTCTTAGTTTTCATATTGATGTGAAACCTGGACAATGAATAAGGTAGATGCAAAAAGAGTTGATGCTTTTGAAGCATGGTGTTGGTGAAAAATACTAAAAATAATCATGGACTTCCGGAAGAACAAGCAAATCTATCCTGGAAGAAGTGCAACCAGAATATTCCTTGGAAACGAGAATGGCCACTTACTTTGACCATGTTGTAAGAGGGACTGTTCCCTGGAAAAGGATATCATGCTTGGTGAAGTGGAGGGTCAGCAGAAAAAGGAAAAGACCCTTAACGAGGTATGTTGACACAGTGGCTGCAATGATAGGCTCAAGCATAGTAAAGATTGTGAGGATGGCACAAGACCAGGCAGTGCTTCATTCTGTTATACATACTGTTGCTATGAGTCAGATCTGAACTAGATGGTACCTAACAACAATAACACCCATGCGTGGAAGCAGAAGAGAAAGAAAATATTGTCTCAAAGTTCCAAAAGATGTCACATCCAATGCATTTTTTGCAAAAGAATGCTAATCACACAAGTTAAGCAAATAGTCCACACATTCATAAAAAATACTTTTCTTGTTCTTTCTCTTATGAATGAGCTGTACACCTCCAAAGATTCTAGCCATAGTGGCAGCATTATCGTAACCTTGAGCACACCACATTATACAGCCAGTTTATCACTTTCCAGTATATTAAGAATGTCAGATCTGAGGTCAGTGGCTTTTTTCCCCTTTTTGGGAAAAATTCAAAAAGACTTCTTTCACATCAACCTTATATCTGATCTCTGAACATCTGGTCAGTTTGTAATATGTCAAGTGTGCTGTTGAACATGATCCCAAAGTACTTCCCAGACTTTATGTTCATGATAAGTTTCTCCTTCATATGATTTGCCAGACCACTTATTAACTCTGAGGTGTTGGTGCAAAATAAGTGACAGATACTTTACGTTCACACGTGCTCTGCTTCAATCTCATTAGGTCCTCTTTCAACACTGGATCACAATTTAAAACCATCTCAACCATCACAAGAAAGTTCCCTTTATTCAAGGAAGATTCGTTTTTTTTTTGTGACTATGGAATTCCAGATTCTCCTTGGCAAGAAATAATGTGATATCAAGCAATCTGTGCAAGTTGTCCCTTCACATTTTCTTCTCCTTTTCCATAAAAGCAATCATTTTGGTGTCGATGGTTTTGTGCAGTCTCAGCCTTGCTGCCAATGTTTTCCACTTTTCAATGCAAAGTAGATCCTCTTTGGATGTTTCATGGTTATGTATTTTGGGGCTCAGTTTCCAACACTTCTGAAACCCAGTCATAAATTTGGATATCATAGCTGTAGCACTACCAGTAAACAGATGGCAGCAAAAACAGTGTAAAATCTCACTGACGAGTGAGTAAGCCATCTCTGACCACAGAATTTTCTCGCTATTTTGCATCACTTTGTAAAACCAGTCTTTTAAAAGCTGGCATAACATATCCCTTTGCTTTTGCATCTTGCCTTACCACAACACTGAAAGGCCTAGCTTTGTTTTGGAAAAAAGCACTTCCCCTTTTGATTACTTCATCCCAGCAGTGATCTGGAAGAGGTACCTCCCAGAAAGAAATATTACACACAATTTGGAAATCTTTTTCCTTAATGCCACTCATATTATTTACAGTATCATAGATAGAGTCAGTTTGGGCACCATCTTCTGCTTCAAATTTTCACTCTCGCTCTTCTGGAGAATGCGTACCAGCATCAGAAGAATCAGCTTTATTAATTAGAGACTGGTGAGCAGTGTCTTTTGGTGAACCCTGCCTTCATCTGGTCTTTTGACATGTTGAAGCATGGAGGCAGCAAGTGTTTTGAATGATTTATTTCTTGCCTTTTATTTATTTACTTATTTATTTTGTTGGCATCCACTTGGCCTCTTTGATTTATTCATTCCATGTGGCATGATAAATATCCCTGCACATTTTTCAAAAAAGAGATAAATTAACAATATTTGAAAAAAGAAGTAAATGTAAAATGTAAATCTAATGAATATATTAGTTCTATTTAATGTAAATTTTAATGTGTCACTATTTTTAAAACCATAATACAAACTTAAACCCTGAAACCAGATATATATTTGCCAGACAGTGATGCTTTTAAAGAAAAATTTAAAAAAAATAATAACAGTTTTTAAAAAATTGAATTTCAGATTAAACAAGTATCAAGAAATGTAACATTTCTCCCACTTCATGTTTTAAATTGTCAATTTCTCTATTTAGTTATCAAGGAGTTTATATATAATCAATAATTGTTATACATGTAAGTTTATTATCAAGTTTAATCATAGAATAATATGTAATGTAACTGCAAATTGCCTAAATGTAATATTTCTTAGATTATATTAATACTAACAAAATTGGCTTGTAACATCTTTGTACATGGAATTAGAACATTATTAGTTATAATATTATTAGTAACTGAGGAGGAGCCTGTTTTGATTTTTCCTTCTTTTAATTACTTCATTCTCAAAACAGTTATTTATATAGGTTCACAAATACTACTTACCACAATATTGTAGCTAAAACACCAGAAAATTTGACAAAATCAATTATTGTAAAAAAATATTGACAGCAATCAAAACAGTGCTTGTCTGTAGCGTGGTTAGTTGAAGTCACGTGACGTGAAGCATCATTGTAATAGGGTAATGACAGCTCAGACTGGAAAGCATTAAAAGGTTCAAAAAGTTAATTAACATAGAGTTTTAGCCTTGCAAGTATATCGATACATGCAAGCTGGGCTTATAAAAAATGTTTTTGTTCTTAAAATTATCTATAAAGCAAACAAACAAACAAACAAACAAACAAAAACAAATTTATTGCTATGGCATGGCTTCTGACTCGTGGTGACCCCCTTTGGATTTCCGAGGCAGTAAATCTTTATGGAAGTAGATTGCCCAGTCTTCCTTGCACAGAGTGGCTGTTGGGTTTGAACTGCCAAACTTCTGGTTAGAAATCAAATGTCTTAGGCACTAATACTTTTATAAAAAAATAAATATTTGCTAAAGCACTGCACAAAAAATTTATAGACGGTCATTTTGGTGACACTCCCTCTGACAGTGGCACCTGATGAGGTCTGCACCCTTGACACCTCCATTGTAATGCCATTGGCTCTCACTGGCGAAGATTTTCAGTGGATTGAGTCACACCCTACCTAAGGGACAATCAAGGGGCTCCTGAGCCATTGCTGTTTCTGACTCATCATTTTAGACAAATGATAATAACCTAAAATCAAATAAAACGAAACACACTACCATCGAGTCAGATCCGACTCATAGCAACCCCTCCTTGGGTTCCTGAGGCGGTATCAGTACGAAGTAGATTGCCCAACCTTCCTTCCCAGAAGTGGCTGGTGGGTTTGAACCGCCAGCCCTCTAGTTAGCAGTCAAATGCCTTAGGCACTATGCTGCTAGAGCTCCCGAGCACTCAGACCTTATTCTTACCTATAAATACTCCATTATAAAATCTTAATAGCACCATTCTTGAATCAGTTTTGGTTAACCACTATCGTTCTGTTAACTACACCAGTTCTTTAATTTGTCCTGAATTTTTTTCTGCTGTGCCTTTATTTATTTCCCTTTTATTACTGTATTTTCTTTCCTTATTTATCCTATTCCCCATTATCCATCGTTTCAAATACTCTCCTTCTTTCTTTCTTCTCAGTAGTCGCAATATGATACTGACTCTGAACAATGCATCTTTGTTCTGCTCCTGTACATAGACTATCGAGCACAGCTGAAGTTCTTTTGGTTTCCTTTGAGCTGACAGTCTTCTAATTTTTCTATATTTCTATCTGTTCCTTCTAAGTCTCTATGTCAGGTCTATTTTTCCCCAATCGTTCTTTTATTTCATTCTTTCTTGGAGAAGTTTCTTTGGCAATTTCTCTCACTGCCCTAGGCACTGTTAGGTCTTCTTACCAACTTTTGTTTCATTTACCACCTGTGTTTATTAAAGGGAGGTTAAAACATTGTATCACTGCCCATAAGCCAGTTTGTCCTATTGAGGTGACTTATGTGCTACTAGGATGCTGGAAGATATACTACTAGTATTTCAAATACCAGCAGGTTCACCCACAGTGGACAGATATGAGCAGAGCTTTGAGACAAAGACAGATTTTGAAAAAGTCTTGGCAACCTACTTGCAAAAACTGGCCAATGAAAACATTGTGCGTAATAACAGAATACTGTCTGATGTAGTGCAAGAAAATGAGCACCCTAGATTGGAAGGCACTACACCATTGCCAAAACAGTGGACTCAAACATCATAAAGATGGTGCAGGACTGGGTAATGTTTTTATGCTGTACATAGTGTCTCCATGAGTCAGAGCCAACTCGACAGCAACAACTACTAACAAAATGTTAACAAATAGGCTCCAATATGTAGAACCCAAATGCAACACAGTTTATTTCAAGGTGAGTATTTCTAATGGGTGGGTGGATCTTCTCCATTCACAGGTTCAAGATTCTTTAATATTTAGAATTCAGCATCACCTGATGACCTTGCCATTGTCTGCACTCATCAATCAAAGGAGAAAGAGAACATGAGAAGACACACCAATTGTTTAACTACTTCATCTAGACATGACACATAGCACTTTCACTCATGTCTTAGTGGTCAGACTTAGTTACATGGATACACTTTGCTGGGGAAAAAGATATGGAATGTGCAGTCTAGTTGAATATCTAGGAAAAGTGAAATGAATTTTTGATAAGCAATCAGTTGTTGTTGTTAGGTATCTTTGAGTTGCCTCCAACTGATAGCAACCCTACGTACAACAGAACTAAACACTGCCCCGTCCTGTGCTAGTCACAATCCTTGCTGTACCTGAGCCCATCATTGTAACCCCTGTGTCACAAAGTTTCAGGGCTATTCATAAAGCTTTCCAGTAATATATCAAAAAGTGTTTCACTGCTGTTCATAAGGTTTTCACAGTTCTTTGAGAAGTGAATGACCCCTTCCTTCTTCCGAGTCTGTCTTAGTCTGGAAACTCTGCTGAAATCTGTCCACCATGGGTGACCCTACTGGTATTTGAAACACCGATGGTGTAGCCTCCAGCCTCACAGCAACACACAAGCCACCACAGTACAACAAACTGACAAATGAGTGGTGGCAGCCAGTAGTATCTACATATTGCTGAATCTCAAATATTTACCAGCCCATATGTTGAGTTCTGCATTTGGAGGCTCTCTTAGATAATTGAAACTGAACATGTCCAAAACTAAACTCACTAGCTTAAGTCTCTATCATAGGCCAATAAAACTGTTTTTTTTTTTTTTCATGTATTTACAATCTCAATAAATGACACAGCCAGAAAACTTAATACTCTTGGACTCCTCTCTTTCTCACCTCTCATACTCAGCTACCTGTTGTTGTTGTTGTGTGCCATCTAGTCGGACCTGACTCATAGAGACCCCTCCTTGGGTTTCTGAGGCAGTATCACTATGGAAGTAGATTGCCCTATCTTCCTTCTGAGGAGCGGCTGGTGGGTCTGAACCACCAGCCTTCTGGTTAGCAGTCAAGTGCCTTAGGCACTATGCTACCAGAGCTCCCACCCAATTACCTAGTCTTATCAATTCTACCATTTCACCAATGCTGTGTTCACTGCTCATCTAAATTAGTACAATGGTATTTTAACATATGTGATTTTCTCATTTTATATCACCAGCACTTAGTGCTACACTGGCTTAGTATATACTTATTTAAAATAAAATAAAACTACTTCAGAATATTTAGGCATGCCCTGCATGCCTTGGTGAGTTTATTCATCCATATTCCTGTAGCACTCTCTGCCTAAACTCCTAATAACATTTATTACATATAATTGTATATTTGCAGGTTTGATTCCAAAAATTGAGCTTTAAGTTCCTTAAAATCAGAGACAGTGTCATTCATTATTTTATTTATAGCATATAGTATAGTTCTCCACACCCAGTAGATATTCAGGTGTTGAGAATATGAATGAATGGATAGTTGTTCCTGCAAAGGTCAAAAAGTAGATTTAGCATGTTCTCTGAGCAGTCATTATATTAAATATTACTTATAATTCAAATTTATACATTTACCTAATTTAGTAGAGATTCTTATTCATCAGAATTGCAAAGCAAATCAATTCTCAAGATAAAAGCTGTCAATCCAAAGGATTTCACCTCCCCGAGAGTTCCAGATGGCTGATAGATGTGCAATGAGTTTTGTGTGAAACTTATATAATGCAGACAAGGTAGAAATGAATGTGAAATAGAATGACAACTAGGATGCTGCACATAACTGGGCAGGTGGTAGATGTCACAATTCTAGGAGGAGATGTTCACATAGACCACCATGTGCATAGAGCTACTTGGAATTAGTTTAGCTCTCATTATGGTGAAGGAACTGCATGGAGAAAGTTCGCTGAGCTCATCAGTAAGAAAGTTTGAGAGAATATATATCTAAATAGTATTTTTTAAGAGTCTTATTATATAATGCACCATGTAAAACTCCCATGACACTCTTTGATACAGTAATAATAAACAAACAAATACCATAGTCTTCACAGCTTTCAGAGTCAGATGTTTCTTTAAATTAGATGTATTGACAATGGATCATAAAAGTTCTGGGGTGTATGTGGGTTATATTTGACTGGACAATTTACAATAAGCATTTGAATAATTGATACAATAATAGTTTCAAATATCAAATTTTTATTTGTAAAAATAATGCAAATATCAGCTCATTAGAAAAATTCTACCTGCAATGCTTTGATTATCCAGTTATTTATTCAACAAATATGTACTGACTAAATGCTTTGAGATATGGAATGGTAGATAAGAGATGGTTATATTGCTGAAGAAGTTTATACTCAAGGGAAAGGCAGTATTCAACATATTTACAAATAGTTGGCATAGGAATGAATAAATCAGGAGGTATGGTAATTCAGCAGATGGCAAGAATGAAGAAGTTTTATGAAGGAGGTAATATCTGAGCTTAATCGTAATGAATAGATAGAATTAGGGTTGACAGAAATGAAAGGAACATGCAGTTCAGGGTGCCTGGACTCATTCAGTAAGACAGCTTTCCAGCATCAACAGCAGCACTGGCTTACGTCGACATACGCACTGCCTTCACCGCCAATGGTTGACTATTCTCTGTCATCACCAAACCAACATCCATTTCCCTAATTATCCATAATATAGGACACATGAAAACATATTGGATATCTAGACCTTATTTTGTCAGAAGAAAGTTTAAAATATGGACTCCCTAAACCTTAGAAAGCAAAAATTAGTTTTTTGTGGATTAGTAACATTTTTAAAATACTCTAAAAAAGAAGAAAACTGCTTTGGAGTGTATTTTGTTTATTATAACTTTAAATCATGCAACTAGAAGAGAAAAGAACTAATCATAGATTACCTCTAAGGGGGGGTGGGGGGAGAAAGAAAGAAAATGAAAAACTTGTTAGTGTAAAAAAAAAATCTGTGGTTTACAATTCCAAATAGAAAATAAGCATTTGAGCCTATGAAATTTGGTCATATTTAAATATAGGAAAACATAAAGAAGCCCAAGTGTGTGGTAAAAATTGTTACAGTGCCAAAGAGGTTTTCATCTTCTAAAAAGTAAATACATACATACACACACACACACACACACAACAACCTAAATCTAAAAACCGAGATACCCAACATCCAGATTGAGTGTAACAGCAAACATCCAGAAATATTTGCCATTATTTACAGGAATATATTGATAAATAAAGATAGTAGAATAAAACAGTATCATGTGTTTTGTAGAATGCATTTTGTTGGTTGATACTACTGAATTGTCCTGCATAAGTGATGGGAAAAGAGAGATTGGGGTATACAGGACAAACAGATAATTTTGAATATTATGTATCCATTTGTTTTAGTCTCATCAGTGTATTATATGTTTTTCAGAGTTGTGCTCTATTAGCAAAACTTACTGAAGTAACCACCTTGCTCATTCTAGGGTACGTCTTTGCTATCTGCAGAGTGGTGAGGCAGGAATAGCCAAGAGCCAGTAACCAACTTAAGATATTCTTGAAGGCACACTAATATTTCATTTCCACTTTTAAAATAAAGAGTTTTAGGTATTGTAATTAGACTATAAGTAGTTGCAGAGAGGTCTTTGGTATTTGCTGAAAATTATAACTATATCATTCTCCCATCTCTGCCTGAGAAAAGCAGGGGTGCTTTCAAAAAGAGGTTGTACATCCCTTAGTGAGAAAAAGATGGTCATTTTAGAGGTTACGGCCTTCTGGTGGTGTAGTGCCTAAAGCATGTGACTTAGGTTCAAACCCACCAGCCACTCCTCAGAAGGAAGGTTGGGCAATCTACTTCCATAGAGATACTGCCTCAGAAACCCAAGGAGGGATTGCTATGAGTTGGGTTTGACTCGACGGCAGTGAGTTTGTTTTGTTTGTAGCCTTCTGAGTTTAGCTTGCTTTCAAGATTCTTCCTTTGGAAAGAAGCTTTATTAAAGTATGCATTATATAATAAAATGCACCCCTTTTAAGTGTACAGCCAAGTGCCCCACAGAATGCAAAGCCGTCTGAAAAATTACTTTTAACCACTAATCATCTGAGCTTGAATACTCTAGGTCTTCATTGACAGCAAGGGCCTGGAAAGAAAATAGAAAGTATTGAACACCTAATTTCTACCTTATAACTTCATATTTATTATTTCCTCCTGGGAACAATCTTGTGGAGGCACTATTATTACCCCCCTTTTGGGGATTTTCAAAAAATGGAATCTCAGAACGTATGAATAATTTATCTGAGGTTAACCAGCTAGTAAGATGGGACAGGGTAGTATTTGAGTACAGGTATGTTTTGCTTTGAAACCTCAAAATAATTTTTTATGGCATATCTCCATCTGGTGACACCTTGGTAATCTCATTCACCAATACCAATTCTCCCCAGTTCACACAGAAGGCAAACTTTCAAAGGGAGTGAGGATGGGACAGTATTAATTGCTTAGTGAAGGGGCTTAGAATGATGGGGCAGACGAGTCTAGTGAGGCTGAGACTGTACTACAGCTGAGAATGAAGGGGCTGGTCCTGGGGAATAGATTGTCCAGAGGCAGCGGCAGTGACCATTATGAGTTGTGTGTAGCAGAGAATGGTGTAATGGCATAGCCTTCTTCCATTACATTTAATTGAGAGGAGCTAGAATACCTAAGTCTTACAGTGAAGGCTGGGGAAGGGTGGACTTTTCAAGGACTTTAGCTCTTTGAGGAAGAGCTCCACAGAAGTGAGACATGTTCAAATCTTTCATATCCTAGCACTAAATAGACAACCGCATCAGAGTAACAAATGGACAAGCTGAATCCATTTTCTTTAACCCATTACTCAGTCATTCTATGTCAGTGAAAGATGAGTTATAGTAAAACATCAAAGAAAAAAATTAAGAAATGAAAAATTCACAAACATTAAAATATAGAAGATTATGATTCATAGATTTATGAAGATATAAAAGAGGTGTCTGTATATGAAATTGGATTTCTTTCTTTATAATTACATTTTATAGTAAGGATAATGAAAGATTTTTAGCAGCTTTTCAATAAAGTTTATGTAACTGGAGTGATAGGCCAAGTTAATAACTACTTGACATAGTTACATGAAGAGTTAGGCAGTTACTAATAGCATACTAAGAATTCTGGTCAAGAGATTGATTTTATACTACAGTTTGATAATATAAGATTCAGTAGATTATCATCCATTTGAAAATGCCTGAAAAGTCCAAGACTTCAGTTGTGCTCAGTTTCCAGGCTTTCTTTCAAGTTTAGGTTGAATAAACCAAAAAACAAATGCACTACCATTGAGTCAAATCCAACTCGTAGGGACCCCTCCTTGGGTTTCCAAGGCAGTATCTCTATGGAAGTAGATTGCCCAGTCTTCCTTCTTAGGAGTGGCTAGTGGGTTTGAACCGCCAGCCTTCTGGTTAGCAGTGCCTTAGGCACTATGCCACTATAGCTCATAAAAATATCAATTTTAGGTCTTCAGTGAAAACAAGCATAACCAAAATTTGACTCTCCTACTATTTATTGGAGCTCCAATCAATTTAGGTAGTCCTATGGTCCAGATAACTGTTTTTGTCTCCAATTTATTATCAACCAACACTCCTGAAGTTTGTCTGTCTGCCCCTGTCTGACATATTATGAACCCTCAAAAAATATTCAGTTAATTTCAACATGCTTTATGTAATTATCTAGTCAATGTTTCTGCACTTAGACTGTAACTCCATGATGGCAGAACCAATTATTATTATTATTTATAGAAATAATTTTCCAGAGTGTTCTCTAAGGAAGTATATTGCATTGAAAGAATATCTTGAATTAATAACTTATATCTAAGCTTTACATTATTATAAAGGCAACCTTTATACCAGATAATCCAAACACTCCAGCACTATTGAGGGACTGTAAAATTAAATAAAAATTTTGAAAGGATATAAAATCTGTCAGGAAGAAAAGAATAAGACATGATTGGATTCCCCATCCTTTCAGGGTGACCAACTTTTTAATTTTATAATTGAAGTTATTGGAGACCAGCCAGAGCATAAGCCTCCTTCTCATCAGCAGCTTGGTAATTGCATCAAAGAGAACCTGAGGACCACCTACAGTAAAGAAGTCCTGGGAAAAGCTGGCCCTCAGCTAAGAGTCAAGTGTGTTAGGGAGGGTCCTTTCAGTCCTTTCCCACTTACAAAGAACTTAATTTTGTTGCCCATCGAGAGAATGAGTGAAGAATAAAATTGTATATTAAAGAATGGATCTGACCCCTACCTCACATCATACACAAAAATTAACTCAGAATGGATTATAGATCTAAGTGCAAAAGCAAAAATACAAAATTCCTAGAAAGAAAGAGGAGTAAATTTTCCTGATCTTGGGTTAGACAATGGTTTCTTAGCTAAAATCCCAAAAGAAAAGTAGAAGAAGAAAACTAGATGGATTGGAATTCATCAAAATAAATATTTTTGTATGTCAAAGGAAACCATCAAGAATGAAAAAAGAACTGACAGAATGGGAAATATATTTGCAAATCATGTATCTGGCAAGGACTTTTATGCAAAATACATAAATAACTCTCAATAAAATGACAACCCAATGAGAATTGGAACCCTCATACATTGCTCATGGAATGTACAATAGTGCAGCTACTTTGAAAAAGCTTTGCATGTCCTCAAGATGATAACATTATGTTACTATATGGCACAAATCCACTTCTAGGTATATATCCAAAAGGAATAAAAACATACATTCATACAAAAATGTGTACACAAATATTCACAGAAGCATTATTTCATAATAGTCAAAAAGTAGAAACAACCCAAATTTCCATCATTGTTGAAAGAATAAATAAAATGTGGTATGTGCTATTCAGCATTCTTTTTTAAAAAATATAGTATATGGTACAACATGGATATACCTTGAAAACATTATTTTAAGTGAAAAAAAAAACAGTCAATGAAGACCCATACATATTGTATTATTCCATTTATATGAAATGCCAGAATAGACAAATATATAAAGATAAAATGTAGATTAATGGTTCTCTGGGATTGGTGCAAGGAGAGGTGGGGAGAACGTGTCTCTATGGAGAGTGACTGCTAACATGTACTTGAGTGTATGTTTGAAGTGCTAAAAATTTTCCAAAATTATTTTGTGGTCATGTGTGTACAATTTTGAAAATATAATAAAAAATATTAAACTACAATTGTTGAATTTTATGGCATGTGAAATATACCTCAGTAAAGCTATAACAAAATAATGGCAGGTGGTGTAGTGCCTAGGGCATTTGACTGCTAATCAGAAGGCTGGTGGTTCAAAACTACCAGCCACTCCTCAGAAGGAAGACTGGGCAATCTACTTTCATAGAGATACCACCTCAGAAACCCAAGGAGGGGTCACTATGAGTCAAATTGACTCAACTCAACAGCAGTGAGTTTGGTTGAGAGTAAGTGAGTGAGAATGGAGCAACTACATGTCTATACTCTGCTCTAGATTACGTAGTCTTCAGTGCAAAGATTCTGAACCTGAGGTCTAGTGAAATGTATGGATATACCTGAAAATTACTCACAACATTAAATTTAGGATGCCTGTTCATGGTTTTGCCATGCACTAGCTCTGTGACCTTAGACACTAAACCTCTCTGTGCCTCAGGTTCTTATCTCTTGGTGTCATACTAAGCATAAAATGATGTACTGTAAGTAAAGCTCTTAGAGCAGTGCCCAACACAGAGTTAGGGCAATGTAATAATAATAATAGTGATGATGATGTTTTTGCTGGTGAGATCATTCATAACTTCCACTGAATTCCCAAAGAAATTTTTCATCTTAATAAAAGGAGGTCACTGAAGAGTTTTCTTCTATAGTCATTTTTAATTTACTACAATAAACACAGTGATCATTAAAGTAAACTAAAACTATAATTCTAATATAAAACTAAACGTGCAATTACCATATTGTGTTATTGTGTTAGACTGGGTTCTCTAGAGAAACAAAACCAGTAAAGCTTATATATATATATAGAGAGAGAGAGAGAGAGAGAGAGAGAGAGAGAGAAATTTATCTTAGGAAAATGGCTCATACACTTATAGAAGCTGGCAAGTTCAAAGTTCCTGGATCAAACATCAAGCTGGAGGCTTTTCCTGGGTCTTGCAACTGCAGGGACTGAGGAGCTCAAGGCTGGCAGGCAGTACACCAGCTGTTGACTCCAACAAATGACAAATCCAAGATCTCCAGGCTGAATGGTGGACTGTTCACTCACAGACAGTTGTAGGCAGCACAACAGAATCCTGATCCACAGAAGAATCTCTCTCTTCCCAGGATGTCCTTGGATATACTGGAAGCAGGCCACACCCCTAGGAAAACTCCCCTTCAACAGATTGGCCACTCAGAACATAGTCATCTGATCCCTTCATGGGAACAACCACACCGCAACAGCTCAAACCACACAGAATTGTGGTCCAGCCAAGTTGACACACAGCTCCAACTATCACACATATGATCTAGCCATTTCATTCTTAGACATTAATCTCAGAGTTATAAAAACATATGTTCACATTAAAAAAAAAAAAAAAACTGTATATGAATGTTAACAGCAGCTTTATTTCTAATAACCAAAAGCTGGAATCAGCTTAGACATCCTTCAACAGGTGAATCATTAAACAAATTATGGTTTATCTAAACTGTGGAATAAACCAAGGGAAAAAAAAAGAAAGAAAGAAACCCAAATTCAATGCCATTGAATTGTTTCTGACTCACAGCAACCCCCATTATGTTTCCAAGGCTGTAAATCTTTACAGAAGCACCATCTTTCTTCTGCAGAGCAACTAGGGGGTTTGAATCACTGACATTTTGGTTAGCAGCCAAATGACTTAACCACTACAACACTAGAGCTTCTTAAACTATGGAATACTACTCACTGATAAAGAGGAATGAACTACTGACAAATGTAGAAACCTGGATAAATCTCCAGCAAATTATGATGATAGAATAAAACCAGCCTTAAATGATCACTCTTTGACTCCATTATATAACATTTTTGAAATGACAAAAGTTTAGAAATGGAGGTCAGGTTAGTGGTTATCAGGGTTTAATGGTTGGGAAGACTAGAGGAAGGTGGGTGTGCTTATTAAAAGGCAATTTGAGGGACTCTTGTGGTGTTGGTGGCTTTGAAAACTGTTTTAGTATCTTGACTGCAGTGGTGAGTACATAAGCCTACACATGTGATAAAATTATACAGAACTTAATACATACATACACACAAATAAGTATAAGGAGAACCAGGGAGGTCTGATTAAGATCAGTGGATTGTATCAACATCAACGTCCTGATTGTGCTAGTTTTATGAAATGTTACCAATGAGTCAAATGGCAAAGTACATAAGGGATCTTTCTATGTTGTGTGTGTGTGTATGTGTGCACACGTGTGTGTGTGTATACATATTTTGTGTGTGTATATATATGTATATATGTGCATATATATGCATATATATGTGTATATGTATGTAAGTGTATATATGTATATGTATGTATATATGTGTGTATATATATGTATATATGTGCATATATATGCATATATATGTGTATATGTATGTAAGTGTATATATGTATATGTATGTATATATGTGTGTATATATATGTATATATTTATATGCGTGTGTGTGTGTGTGTGTATGAACCAAAACCCAACCCACTGCTGTGGAGTTGGTTCCAACTCATAGCAACCCCTCCTTGGGTTCTGAGGCAGTATCTCTACAGAAGTAGATTGCCAGTCTTCCTTCCCAGGAGTGGCTGGTGGGTTTGAACTGTCAGCCTCCTGGTTAGCAGTCAAATGCCTTAGGCACTACATCACCAGAGCTCCCGGAATTTGAGTGTGTGTGTATATGTGTATGTATGTATGCACACACACACACACATACATGTGTGTATCTACAATTCTCTCAATAAAAATTTCAATTAAAAAAATCCAATTCTTATATCAGATCAAATTGACAATGACAGCTCAAAAGGCTGGACAGAAAGCTTAGGGGGCAGAAATTTAAGATAATGGTGGTGAATAAATTGGAAAAGGATAGTGAGAATGGTAGCAAACTTGAAGAATGTAATCAATGTCACTGATTTTGTTACAGTGGTATATTTTTGGCTGTGTATACGCTCACCAAAATCTTTTAAAAATTAAAATCAATTCTTATCTATAATAAGTTGAAGTGACACATTCGTTTACCTGTACCGATTATAAGCTACACACGCACCACCATCTCTAGTCCTACCTTAGTCTTCCTTACTTCATTTACATTGAGTTCCTCCTTCACACACTGTTGTTATTGTTATTATGTGCCGTCGAGTCGGACCCGACTCATAGCGACCCCTCCTTGTATTTCCGAGGCAGTATCACTACGGAAGTAGATTGCCCCATCTTCCTTCCGAGGGGTGGCCAGTGGGTTTGAACCGCCATCCTTCTGTTTAGCAGTCAAGTGCCTTAGGCACTAAGCTATCAGAGCTCCTTCACACTAGCTTTAAAGTATTTTATCTTTTTCTTTATAAAGGTTAATTTGCTTTGTTAAGTTGTGAATCAGTGCCTTCACTTAACCTGAATTTCATGCTATGACTTACTTTTGCCTAAAGAGAGGCTGAGATGCTCCAAGGATTGCTCAGCTCATGAACATTAATTTGCCAGCAAGATATTCTAATTGGTAGAATTTGTCAGAAAAAAATGTTTTTTAATAGTAGTATAGATTTTATGAATTTAATAATTAAACTCTACATAGATTGCTGTAAACAAACAAAATCTTTCTACACATTAGCACCAAAAATAAAGACAACGATCAAAGCAGATGAGAGGCTGGCTATTTCTACCTGTAAATTGAGCACATATCAGTGTTGATATATATTTTCAAGTGATAAGGTGATGAACTAAAAATTCTTATAATGCTACATCACAATGGGCCCTCTGATTTTCTTGGCTTCATAGCAAAGCGATGTTCTTATTAATAGCATTTTGCCCCCTGTGTACATGTCTCTGGAAAGGAGGACAATCTATGTTCTAGAATGATGATTCTAAATAGTGTCAGCCTACAAGCCTCAAATCTGAGATCAGATGATTCAGAATAGAAATGTCTGTTCTACTATCATAAGAAACTTGGACTTAACCTCTGATGGACTTTTTTTTCAGCAGATTTGAAAACTGTAAACCAAAACATTTATTTAAAGCATGGGTCACGTTCACTTGGAGGCATTCTTAGAAAATCAACAGGTAATAATGAAACAGATCAACCCTCATCAAAGAAAGGACCTTCCATGCCTTCAGCCAACCCTATACTAAAAGTGGTATTTAACATTACCACAAGCAGCAGTTTTACATTGATAGGAGAAATACCCTTGAAAATTAAAAGATCCACTGCTTCCTATTCAACTGATAAATTCTTCAAACTGGAGCAAAAAGCCAACATTTTTCAATACCTTTTTCTAATTGCATTATAGAACACTACCTTGAATTTTAGTTTTAAAAAGTGTTGTATTTCACTCCCTCACATCCTGATGTACATGGAGAAATCATCTTATTATCTATGTCTAAGCATGAATTTATGACTCCACGGCCTCCCCCCAAAAAAGTAGAGCTTCAATCCTGAATTGAGGTAATCTACATTGTAGTATTGGGTGATTCTATATTAGACATTTCCTGCCACCCATTGGTACCTCTAAAAAAGAAGCAACAGTGGTCCAGGCTTCTGTTGTGGTAACTGTGTGGGTGATGGACACATTAACATATCTTAGCCTATAGAATGGAGCTGAATAATCACCTCTAAAAATATAGCATCCTGTGAGATAAGCACAGAGTTCACATAGTCCTTTTTATGGAACATCTTGGAGTCTAAATATGACTGAAGAAAGCACCAATGAGGTACACAAAAATTTCTTTTTATGTCTTTGATAAAGTTATTTAAAAAATAACAGCTTCTGTAAACAGAAAATAAAACACTGTATTTCTAACTTGGTCCTGACATTAGATATCCTGACATGGAATAAAAGAGTTAAGTTCTACTCTGTCCTGAATGGGTCACTAGGAGTCAGAATTGACTCCATGGCAGCGGGTTTGGCTTGGCTTGGGTTTGGTGTCCATAGCATCTCAGTGGGCTTCACTGGCTCATGTTCCCAGCACATCCATTCAAATTGAGGTACTTATGGTTTTGTTTAACTCATTTAGCTTGATTTCAAGAAGACATACAACCAAATCATAATTAGCCCAAAATGACATCATTAATTTGATCAATTCCTTCTAATATAGCCTAACAAGAACAAACATGTGGGTCCTCATGCATGCATTTATTTTGTATAGTATTGGAGCCTTTTTAATGAATGAGGTGTGGTGTTCAAATCCACCCTGCCAGGAAAATAGGAGAGCATTTTCCAGTGACAATCAGAAGATATTTAAGAACCAGTTCTTGTTTTTAAACATACTGTGTTACAACATAGTTCATAAAAATGATGTTCTGCATCCTACTTTTGTGGGCAGCACGTGAGATCTTAAAAGCTTGTAGGCAGTCATCTAAGACACAACTATTGGTCTCTTCCTGTCTGGAGCAAAGGAGAGTGAAGAAAATCAAAGACTCAATGCATCAATTAGTTCAAAGTACTAATTGATCCATTGATCATATTACCAGCAGCCAACATGACCTGAAACCAGAAGAACTAGATGGTGCCCAGCTACCATTTTGGACTGCTCTGACCAGGATCATAACAGAGAGTCCTGGACAGAGAAGGAGAAAAATATAGAATAAAAAATCAAATTCACATACACAAACTAGATTAACTGGTCTAACAGAGCATGAAGGAACCTCCTAAGACTATAGTCCCAAGACATCTCTATATTTCTGTAACCTGGAAATAAAGTCATTCCCAGAAACTACATCTCAGACAAACAATGGACAGGCCTGTGAAATAAACAATAACACTCAAGAAAAATGTGTTCCTTAAAACAAGCAATCATACAATATCAAAAGGACAACATTTGCCCAAAATCAAAGATGAGAAGGCAGGAAGAGGTAGAAAATTTGGATGAAAGTAAACAGGTAATCCAGGTTGGAAATGGGGAGAGTGCTGATACATTGTGGGGAATGAAACCAGTGCTGTGGAACATTTTATGTACAAAGTATTGAATAGAAAGCTAATTTGCTCTATATACTTTCACTAAAAACACAATAAAAACTTTAAAATAAAAATACTGTGTTAATCAATGAAAATCTGGAGGGTGCAGTCAGGAGGTCTGGGCTTTGTTTTTCCTGGGCTTTGAGTCAGTTCATTCTGATTTGACTTCCTACTGAGACTTTGCATTTCCATCCCATATATACTGAATCAGGATCTACATTTTAACAAGATCCCCAGGTTATTCTTATAGAATCCCAGGTGATTCTTACGTATACAAAAGAATCATATTAAAATATAGATTCTGATTTAGTATATCTGGGGTGGAAATGCAGTCTCAGCGGGGGGCCGAACCTGAGCCAGTTAAGGGTCCTCTCTTTTTCTTCTCTAAGGGTATATTCCTCTATGGATATAAATTCTTTACAACAAAAACCAGGTGTCTTATCCAACACTGTAGCCTCACCATCTATCGTGGTGCCTGAGATCTACAGGGTACACAATCAGTACTTGTTAAATGGGAGGGTTTGTTTTTTTTTTCTTTTAAAGATTTTTGTTATTTTATTTCTCCATTTTCATCAAAATTACTATTATTCTGACTGTCTGGTAGTTGTTGACTCAGAATTTTAAGATGAGGAAGGTAAAAGTGACCCTTTAAGGGTTGCCAGCTATATGTTGGCAGAAACTATGAAATCTCGGTTTCAAACCCTCTCCGCAAGAGTATTTGGATGATGACCTTCAGACTGTCTAATTCAATACACTATTTTCATAAATTAAAGCAATGCCATCATTTTGCCCAAGAATAATAGCAACACTGTAGCATTGTAGCTACCTAAGCTCTCTAGTACCTATCAGAGTGATGTGCATATGACATTTTGATTTTGTACTTTTGAAAGATCCTTGACTAGTGTTTTATGCCTTTCTACTCCCACACCAATTCTCCCAAACTGGACCTGCAATTTGTTAAATATCGAATATACTTGACTTGTGTCACATTTCCCTCTGGCTTTTAAATTGAAAGGCAGGAACATCTGTTATTTCACAGCTAAGTCCCTTACAGTTAGATCATTGTTGGGAAGTTCTCTTTCCTTGGACTCTTCTTCTGTCCTGGGAATCCTTTCAGCTTTTATAATCAGCCATATAAGCTGTTCTGCTGGAAGCTGCATTCTGCCAACGGTAAATGTACTGGGCCCACAAAGTTTGGTGCTTGATTAAAAAAATTTTAGCTCATGAGTTATTGCAGGTTCTAAACTTAGCAAAATGTCTTCTTTGAAACCCAGTATGAATATTAATGTAAGAAGGACTTGGAATGCCAAAGCAGTTGAGGGTGGGTCAGACACTTCATAAAGGCTTGATAATTTGAATGCGTATCTATTGAGTTATGAAATGTCTTTACATAAATCTCCTGTCACAGTATTTTATAAAAAGAAAAGGTGTTTATAACTGCATTGTCTAAATTCTATGTGGGGCATGTTGTCCAATTTGGGGAATCATCTAAAGAGCAGCTTTATAAGATTCCAGTTACAAGGACACATAATGGGAGTTCCTGTTAAAGACACTTTAATGTATATAATAGATCACCAAGTTATACATTTACTAAAACATATTTATTAAGATTCTCCTATGAGTTAGGCACTATGATACGGGCTTCCCTCTAAAACGGGAAAAAAACATTAGATGATCATATAAATAAATAATTATGAATAGTGGTAGTGGTGTGGCAAAGTTTGCTAGGTGCCTATCTTCTATCTACCTTGCTCTCCTCCCACCCCAGTGTAGCAGTTCCCTACACCATCTGGACAGTAATATACTCAACTAAAAAGCCATGTTTCTCAGACTCCCTTGCAGAAAAGGATGGTCAAAGAAACAGAAGGTATTGGGTTGGGTTTCTTTGAAATTCTTTAAAGAAAGATGGCTTAGTTAGAGACTTGTGACCTTGACATTTCTTCTTCCTGTTGCCTAGAACAAAGGCTGGACCTGCAGAGGCCATCTTGTGACAATATGTTGGCTGTGTGGATGGATGTCATGTGCTTGGAATGGTGAAGTAGAATGAAAGAAGGAGCATCGGTCTCTAACCACCAAGGAGCTACTACCTCAGCCCCATACTGCTTACTCCTGACTTCTTTTATGTGGGAGAAAAGTGAAACTCTACCTTGTTGAAGCCACTCTTCTCTGTACTTTTTTTCTTGTATGCTGCTAATCTTTACTGAAGCAAATTGCTCTGAAGAAAACATCTAAGGATCTATGTTAAGGTAGAGACAGGATCGAGAATGGAGGTTCAGAGAATGCTCATGTGAAAATGATTGAGCTTGAACTGAGATCTAACTTACTGTTAGCAAGAGGAGCAGGAAAAAAGAAAAGGGAGGGGTACTCAAGAAAGATGAAACAAAGTAGAAAGCCTTGAGGAAAAACCGGGTATGTTTGAGGAAATTAAAAAAAAAAAAAAAATCAGTGATCCTGGATCACAAAGAGTTAGATAGAGAGTAACCCAAGTTGCTATTTAAGATTTAAGCAAGTGGTATATCAGATGTGCACACACAGGCACAGACACAAACCAGCACACTGTCTGTAATATGGGAAGTAAGTTAAAAGAGGTAACAGTGGAGGCAGGGAGACCAATTAAGAGGCTACTGCAGAAGGCTAGATAAGCTATACTGGTATTATAAACTATGATCGTGACAATGGAGATGAAGAAAAGTATATGGATATCATAGGAAGAAAAGAAGTGAAGGAAATGAAGCAAGTAAGAAACTCATTTGTGACACTGCTCTAAATTTATATTATTTCTTATTGCTTTTTGTAGAAATATCCATATACTTACTGATTTTTTAATGAGTAAGAAATTCTGAATTTTTGTCCAGGAATTCACCTCTCAGAGAAGGTGATTTCATCTCAAACGTAAATCTTGATTAGTTGGAACCAATTATTATAATCTCATTCCTGTTACTAGATTTGGCTTAGACATGGACAAGTGAGGGAATTTTCACCAAAGAGAATTAAATAAAATCTGCTGAGGAACTTTTGGGAAAGATTTTCTCTCTGTTCAAGACAAGGGGAGAAAGAAAAGCTTATGCAGAAAGAAAAACATTTTCTTCCTCTGGACACTTTCACATTCAAATGTAAATGCCTGGAATATTGGCAGCCATTTTACGGTCAGGAGGGGAGCTAGTGTGAAAATAAAGCCAGCTCATCAAAGAGAGCAGAGTAGAAAGACAGAAAGAACCTGGCCTTTGAGGGACCTACCTCTAGAGTTCATGTTATGTAAGATATCAACTCAACCTCAATGCAAAAGTCAGTTGGGTTAGGGTTTTATTTCACCCTATTTTGATCTACATTTAACGCTGTAGGAGCTGTTATTTTAAATGTAACATCAACATGATATCAATATTTCCAAAGAAAATAGTCTGGTGATTTATGTATTAAAAATAAAAGTTATATAGGTATGTTTTCTATGCCCTTTTTATAACAGAGGGTGGAATTTTAGTGTTATTTAATTAAAAAATCTGTAATGAAAGAAAGATGACCAAAGTATGGGATCTAGAAATAGGAATCAAACTGAAATCAGATGGAAACTAGAATTAGAAATCAAGCTTAGAGAAAGAGTCTGGCAAAGCAGGAAAAAAAGTAGAGTAAGAGAAGATGTAAAATCACCGAGAAAATCTTAAAATGTGGCATAGATTTGACTTACTGTTGTAGATTTATTCTCTAAAGAAGATTGGGTGGAAATGTATTTTATGGAGTAGTGAGAAAAGAGAGACATGAGAACAGACCTTTGTAATAGCCGTTTAGTCTATGGTTCATCTCCTCCAATGTAGTTTCTCTAATAATTCAAATTCATTTTAATTATTCCATTCTTCAGTTTCTATTCACTCACTGCTTAATTTTAGGAATAACTCAATATTACATAACAACTTTCTAATTATCTGAGCCACATTATTTAGCCCCTTATTATATGTTATCTTCATTAAAATTTAAGGAGCCTGCAAAGGTTGAGACATTTGTCTGTTAACCACAAGGTCAACTGGTCAAACTCACCAGCTGCTCTACAGCAGAAAGATGTAGCAGTCTGCTTCAGTAAAGATTTATATCTTGGAAACTCTGTAGGGCAGTTATACCTTGTCCTGTAGGGCTGCTATAAGTTGGAATTGACTCAATGGCAATGGATTTGGTTTGATTTGTTGCTGTTGTTGTCATGTGCTGTCGAGTCGGACTTGACTCATAGCAACCTTGGAAATTGGGTTTCCGAGGCAGTATCACTACAGAAGTAGATTGCCCCATCTGATTTGGGTCATTAAAAATTATTTCATACACATGTTTGTATACACAATTTGTTTAGAAAGTTTACTTACATAGTTTCTAATGATAATAGCACTTGGATAATAGTTGGAATTAATCTTATAAACACAGTAGGGTAATACTTTCTTAAAAATATACATATATACATGTGAGTACTTAAGATATACCAGACACTTCACAGAAAATACAGAATAAAAAGGAAACAAGAAAAGAAATGAAAGGAAATCAGCAAATATTTTATAATTTGAGAAGGGGGAATACTGCTTACACTGTTATTTCTATTGGTAATATAAATGAAAGGAGTAGGGTGAAGAATTTCTTTCATTGTTTTTTTGCTTTCTGTTAAATATCTTATCGAAAGAAAACGAATATATATGGAGTAAATCAAACTAAGGCCTTAGGGAATGGCCTCAGGCCTAAGGCAGTCACCTGCCACACCCAAGACTGGTAGTTCAAACCACCAGCCACTCTCCACCAGGTAACCAGCCATCTCTTTAGGAGCTCTGGTAGCATAGTGCCTAAGGCACTTAACTGCTAACCAGAAGTTTGGCGGTTCAAACCCACCAGCCACTCCTCGGAAGAAAGGTTGGGCAATCTATTTCCATAGTGATACTGCCTCAGAAACCCAAGGAGGGGTCACTATGAGTCAGACGCAACTCGATGGCACATAAAAACAACAACAACAAAATTAACAACGACAACAAACTAAATTTAGGAAATGGTCATGTCAATGGTATAATCAGATCAGAGCTCTTATCTAGGATAAAACTGGTTTTCTGACTACTGGAAAGATCCTTTCCATGTAAGCATTTCAGGTTGCTAACAGTAAGAAAAATATGTTGCTGATGTTTAGAAGAATTTAAATATAAAATGCGTAATTAACTTTACAACTTTTCTAAAAATTTCTCTCAACAAAATGAATGATTTTAGAAATAGACTCTTAGTAAATTAAAACTCAAAATCCACTACCATTAAGTTGATTCCAACTCATAGCACTCTATAGGACAGAGTAGAACTGCCCCATAGGGTTTTCAAGGCTGTAAATCTTTACGGAAGCAGGGTGCCTCAACTTACTCCCACAGAGCAGCTGATGGGTTCTAACCACTGACCTTTGGTTAGCTGCTGTCTGCTTTAACCATTACGCCACCAAAGCTCCTTCACAGTAAATTAGGAAAGAAATACTCTATCACATATGGGACTTTAGGCTAAAAAATTTATAGATGCAATCTATACATTTAGCTTTACTGTCTCCCTAAAACTTACTAAAAAAAACAGTAAATTTGTGTGTGTGTGTGTGTGTGTGTGTGTGATTTGGGTAAAGATCTACAGAGCAAATTCACTTTCCATAGAGCAATTCACATATACTTTGTCTCATGACATTGACCACAGTTTACCACAATGCAACAGCTCCCCTCCCACTTCC
>NW_006921824.1:3594274-3597919 GCF_000298275.1 Orycteropus afer afer | reverse complement strand
TGAAGTTGCAGGAGGTGTGGGTGTAGCTGTGTCTCATGGGGACTGTTGCTGTCTCACACTCAGTTAGACAAAAATTACAATTGAATAACAATCAAACAACTAAAAGCACCTAGACAAAAAACACACCAGGTAATCACCCAGGAACAGTAACCAAAAAGGGTAAAAAGGGAAAAAGGAGAAGAAAAAACAAGAAAACCTGCAATATCTGGGGATAGGGCACTAAGAGAAAAAAGGTAGAGAAGGAAGATAATGAAGTAAAAAAAAGGGGGGAAATGCAAAAAGAAAAACAAAGAACAGGGTTAACCATGAGTAAAAAGGGGGAAAAAAGAAAAAAAATTAAATTCAAAAAAATATTCAACTGGGAACAGGGAAAAGAAAAAAAAAAAAAGCTGAAAACTGGGACCTGGAAGGGGAAGAATAAGAATAATAGTAAAAAGGACAAAAGTATTAATAATAATAGTTGTTTTAAAACAAATACAAGCAAACTAATCACCAGAAAAAAGAAAGCAAAAAAGAAAAAAATAATAATAATAAAAAGAGAAAAAGAGAAAAAAAAAATCAGTGGAGGACAGAGCATGGCACCTAGGCTCTGTCTGAGCACACAGACTGTGATGGAGTTCCTGTGGGCCCAGAAGGTAGGTTGGAGTGGGAGATGGCCACACCTGCATTCACCAAGCGAGTAACAAGAGAAATGTCACAACTTTTCAGTCTTGCAGGCCCGGAGTGTCCTTGGGGTTTCTGGCAAGCAGAATGTGTTTTTAAGCCCCAGGAAGAGTGCTGTCTCTTTAAATATCCAAAATAATGATGCTGCTTTTAAACATTCAAAATTTCAGTGCCTTCCAGACAGGCAAAAGTCCACAGCTCAGCCCACCTTTCTCTTCACCTTCTCTGTTTATTCCCCAGCCACCAGAGCAGTCCTCTGTGTAGTCCCTGGCTAGCAGGGCTGATTTTTAGGTCAATTCTTAGGTTTTACCACCACTCAGGAATCTCCAAGCTGTCTGTGCCATGCTGTCAGGATCACTCAGGACTGCTGCCAGACCGCAGCTCCATCTGTCTCCTTTTTTAGTATTTTCATGCAAATTCTGCTAGTTGGGGTTTAGTCCACTTCTATGTCCTTCCCTTCAAGGCTCAGGGGTCCAGGATTATCTTCCATGTCTGTGTTAATTGGTTTCCCTTTTCTTTGTTGAAGAGGGTCTGTGCAGTTGCAGTCTTTCTGCCTAGTCTGCCATCTTACTGGAACTCTCCTCAGAAACAGTAAACTTTTAAATCTTTGAATAATGTGTGTGTGTATGTGTGTGTATCACAATGCATAGGAGCTCTGGTGGTGTAGTGCCTAAGGCATCAGGCATTTGACTGCTAATCAGAAGGCTGGTGGTTCAAACCCACCAGCCACTCCTCAGAAGGAAGGTTGGGCGATCTACTTCCATAGTGATACGACCTCAGAAACCCAAGAAGGGGCCACTATGAGTCAGGTCTGACTCAGTGGCACATAACAACAACAACATCACAATGCATATAAATATAAACCTTCAGAATTTTTCAAAACTGAACACAAATGTGTAACCAGCTCACAGATCAAAACCAGAATATTCTAAGTGTCCCAAGTACTCTCTCATTTTACCACCAGTCACTATAGTCCACAAAAATGATCCTGTTACTGTGACATGTAACAGCTTATATTAATGTTGTTTTTTTTTTCTGGTATAAAAGGAATTATACAGTTTGAATTCTTCTGTGTCCAATTTCTTCTCTATAACATTATATTTAATAGATCCATTTATGTTATTGTACATATTGTGTAGCATATAATGTAACTGCCATATTGTACACCATTGTGTAAATATACCACAATAAAGGTAATTTAAGGAAGCATAGAGTGAGAAAGTTGAAGAGGAAGGAAGAAGAAAGGACAGCAATAATTGTTAAAAGTATATAGCAAATGAGAGAGTTATAACTGAACTGAAACACCAGAAATTTTTGAAACATATGGTGGCAGAGAAGGAAGTCTGAAAGCAAGCTATTCTATGCAGCAGATGGATCCAGAATTAGAAGTAGTTGATATCTTTGATTTTGGCCTTGGAGGCAGAGCTGAATATAGGAGGACTTATTAAAAACCTGTGAGAAAATCTGTTAGAACACAGATCCTCTTATATAGACATACTGAGCTGGACTATGGCCCCTGTGTCTTCCTGGAAGAACAGACATTTACTAGCTTTTCATGTTGAATCAGAGACTATGGACTTGCAGACAATAAGTGACTGAATATTATACTAAATACAGGAGAGTTCATTAAAATTGTATATTTTGATTATTGAGTTACCTAACCCCTCTCCATTAGTAATGTTCTGTTCTGATAATGTCGACAATTGGATGATTTCCCTCTGGAGATGCCAATTAGTTCAAGAGAAATGAGCCTGAGATAGTGACACTTGGCATATCACCCTGAAAAAGAGTCAGCAAATTTATAAGTCCTGTTTAAGCACATGGGGCTTTTCATCAGCTTTTATGTGTCTGCCCTTCAATACAACTGAAGACTCAAGATAACTAGGAGCTTGAGAAAAGACTCTAGTGTGAAGGGAAAAAAGGGCAAAAACAGACAGAAGAAAGAATTTAGAGGCAAAAGTCAGGGCAATAAAATGAATGTATATTTTTTTAAAACACTAAAATTAATAGTCATGAAACAAGAATAGGAGGCTGTAAAATTGAATATTCAGAGAACAGAAGAGCTCTTAGAAATTAATATCAGATTAATTAGAAATTCAATGGAATATAAAATTAAGGAAAGTTTTTAGAAATAGGAACAGAGATAAGGAGGAAGAGAGCAGAGATTAAGGCTCAGTCCAAGATGCCCAGTGTGTAAATAATTACAGTTTAGAAAGAAAAGATAAATAAGATCAAAGAGAGTCCTATTTCTACTAACAAGTTGGAGAAAATTTCCACTACTAACTGCAGTAAAATTGATGCATTTGAATTGTAGTGTTAGCAAAAAGTATTGAATATATTAAGAATGAACAACTTGGTCTTGGAAGAAGTACAGCCAGAATGCTTCTGAAAAGTGAGAAAGTCCAGACTTCATCTCTTGTATTCTGATCATGTTGTCAGGGGGGACCAGTCACTAGAGAAAGATATCATGCTTGGTAAAGTAGAAGGTCAGTGAAAAGAGGAAGAACTTCAATGACATGGATTGACACAATGACTGCAACACTGGGCTCAACGGCAGTAACAATCTTGAGGCTGGCACAGGAGGGGGCAATGTTTTCTTCTATTGTACACAAGGTCACTATGAGTCAAGTTAAACTCAATGGCACCTGACAACAACAAGAACAATGGTTATCATACTTCCTGAACAGTGCCCAGACATCATAAATGACAAAAGACCAGCCCAAGGTTTATAACCAAGATATATAAAAACACTGAGACCCCAAAAATAACTTTAAAACTTCCACAAAGGATTGAGAATCTGAGTGCTGAGGTTTATGTTCTAACTTCTCAGTACTGTTTTGAGGAGTCAAGGTACAGGTAGTGTTCAGGCATATTTTATTTTATTTTATTTTTAATTAGGATTTGGGTGAAGATTTACAGAGTAAATTCACTTTTCATACAGCAGTTCACATATACTTTGTCTCATGTCATTGACCAAAATTT
>NW_006921824.1:3587518-3592654 GCF_000298275.1 Orycteropus afer afer | reverse complement strand
TTCATATGTTTGTTGGCCGCTTGAATATCCTCCTTGGTGAAGTGTCTATTCATGTCTTCTGCCCATTTTTTAATTGGATTGTTTGTCTTTTTGTTATTGTCAGGCATATTATTTTATGTCAATTTGCTATTAAAAATGGTTAACACCAAAAAGAGAAATGAGGTGGATGTAAGCAATGGGAAATGGTATGAAGTCAGAAAAATTAAATAACAAAACCCATTTCTAAAGAGGCCAATACCTCTAATATGCACAAAAATCCCAAACAATATATTAGCAAATTGATTACACTAGCATAAAAAAAGGGATAAAACACCTTCAGCAAGCTGGATTTATTTCCGGAAAATAAAGTTTGTATAATATTCAAAAATAGAAAAAATGTAATTCTCCATATCAAGAGAATTAAAAAAAAAAACAACTCGTGATACAATAGGTGAATTAAAAGATTAAATTTAACATTATATGTGATAAAAATGTTTCACAAACTGGAAATAGAAGGGAATTTCCTTAACTCGATCAACATATGCATCCCAAACAAACAAAACAGCAAAAGAATTCTACAAAAAACATCACAGTTAACGGTAAAATCTTGAAAGCTTTCCCTTTGACATAAGGATGTCTGATATCAACAGTAGATCTCTAATAGAGATACTAGTCAGAACAATAAGAAAAAAAAAAAAAAGAATCAAAGGACATAAGAATTGGAAAGGGAGAAATGAAACTGCAGATTGCGTCTATTTGTATATGATGTAATTGTATGCACTTAAAACTCAAAAGAATCTACATAAAAAGCAATAACTACTGAGTCTAGTAAGGTTATTCAATATGATGTCAACATTGAAAACTCAAACTGATTCCACTTCTTGCCAAGGTGAAGTAACAGGGACAGGGTTTCCCTTCCACATGAAATAATCAAATAAACAAAGGAATAAAATACATGAACAACATTTTCCTACATATTGGACATTATGCAATGTAAAAGAATGATCGCTGAGAAATGGAAAACAAATTAGACTAATGTTACAATCATCTCAACTTACTCCTCGAGAGTTTCCAGGCTGTGGCAAAGGAAAATGAAATCCCAGAAGAAGCATAGCCAACCACTTAAGTTGTAAATCACAGAAGAGATTCCAACAGGTAGCAGATAGGATTTTCAGGATAGAGCACTGGAGAGGAGAGGGCTTTACAGACAGGTATCTCCAGATATCTGTATGGAAACCATCTGAGAGTTCAGCTGAATCATGATTGGCACTTGCAAGTAAGGAACATATCTGAAGTCAGGGAAAGAGCCATGCAAAAGGATTAGAGGCAACAGCCCAGAAGCTTGGGAATAGTGCCCAATTTACATTGGGCAGAGTACACAGAGGGGTTTTGATTGTATAGTGGGGAAAACATAGACCTTAACTAAACACTTCTCCTACCCCACCTAATAAATCTTAAATACAAGACTCTATGTAATCAAATGGTTTCTACATACCTAAACTATAGCAGCTTGATGTACAACAAATTGAAATACTTTTCCATCCACACAATCACTGATATATTTGAGCCCACTGTTAGACTTTATGAAGAAGAATGTGGTGTCGGGGTTGGAGGAAGAATCACTAACAATCTGTGATATGCATATAACACAGCCTTGCTTGCTGAAAGTGAAGATGATTTGAAGCATTTACTAATGAAGATCAAAGACTACAGTCTTTAGTATGAATTATACCTCATCATAAAGAAAATAAAAACCCTCACAATGGGATCAATAAGCAACATCACAATAAATGAAGAAAAGATAAAACTTGTCAGGGATTTCATTTTACTTGGATCCACAACCAACACCCATGGAAGCAGCAGTCAAGAAATCAGATGTCATATTGCACTGAGCAAATCTGCTGCAAAAGACTTCTTTAAAGTGTTCAAGTATAAAGATGTTACTTTGAAGACTAAAATGTGCCTTACCCAGACCTCATAAGCATATGAAAACTGGACGAAGAATAAGGAAGACCTAAAAAGAACTGATATCTTTGAATTGTGGTGTTGGCAAAGAATACTAAAAATAACATGGGCTGCTAGAAGAATGAACAAATCTTTCCTAGAAGAAGTGCAACCAGAATGCTTTTTGGAAGCTAGAATGGTTAGACTTGAGCTCACCTATTTTGGTGAGAAGGGACCAGTCCCCAAAGAAGGAAATCTTGCTTGGTAAAGTGGAGGGTTGGGGAAAAAGGAGAAGACTCTCAATGAGATGGTTTGGCACAGTGGCTGCAATGATGGAATCATGCATAGCAAGTATTGTGAGGATAGTGCAGGACCAGGCAGTGTTTCATTCTTTTGTACATAGTGTTGCTATGAGTCAGAGCCAACTTGACAGCTCCTAACAACAACAATATTGTTGCAGCCACCGTGTCAATCTATCTTGTGGAGGATCTTCCTCTTATTCGCTGACTCACTACTTTAAACTAGAAAACAAACCAGACCCAACTGCCACAGAGTCTCGTGCAGCTCATAGCAATCCCACAATAAATCTTTTCGGAACTAGATTTCCCTGTCTTCCTTCTGTGAAGTGGTTGGTGGGTTTGAACTGCTCACCTGCTGGTTAGCAGTCAAATGCCTTAGGCACTGTGCCACCAGAGCTCCTTTAACTTTATCAAACATGAAATCTTTCTCCAAGAACTGATCCTCCTGACAACACGACCAAAGTAGGTGAGACAAAGTGTGGCCATTCTCACTTCCAAGGAGCATTCCAGCTGTACTTTTCCCTGACAGATTTGATTCTTCTTCTGAAAGTCCATGGTATATTCAATATTTTTTTACCAACACTGTAATTCAAATGCATCAATTCTTCTTTGGTCTTCCTTATTCATTGTCCGGTTTCACATGCATGTGAGGCGACTGAAAATACTATGGCTTGGGTCAGGTGCACTATAGACTTCCAAGTGACACCTTTGCTCTTTAACACTTTAAAGAGGTCTTCTGCATCAGATTTGTCCAATGCAATATGTTGTCTGATTTCTTGATGGCTGCTTTCATGAGTGTTGATTGTGGGTCCAAGTAAGATGAAATCCTTGACAATTTCAACCATTTCTCCATTTATCATGATGTTGCTTATTGGTCTAATTCTGAGGATTTTTGTTTTCTTTGTGTTGAGATATAATCCATACATAAGGTTGTGAGATTATTAATATAATACAAATATCTAACACCCAACAACTTAAAATATACAATGTCTGAAAAACAATAAAAAATGTATCAGGCAAGAAATACAACTTATATAGAGGTGAAAAATTGATTAATACAAGAATATTGAGAACTGTCCCAGATGATAGAATTAGCATATAAGGACATTTAACACATACTATAATATTATTCCTACATTCAAAATGTAGAGTAAAATCATGGAAGATACTAAACTTCTAGGTATAAAAATTAAAATGCACAAAATGCGAAATTAGAGTAATGGAAGACATTGTAGATTGATTGTTGATTAGACATTATAGAAAATTAATGAAACTGAAGGAATAGAAATAGAAACTATACAACTGAAACACATAAAGAATGTTAAAACAACAATAACAACATCATATCAGCAAGCTGTAGAACAATTCAGATAGTCTTTATTGGAGTCCCAGAAAGAAAGGAGAGAATTTGAGGGAACAGAATATTTGAAGTGTTAATGGCCAGATAATTTTGAAAATTGATGAAAACTATAGATCCATAAATCTGAGAAAGTGAACCAACCATAAGATGAAAAAATATGAAGAAAACTACTCCAAACTGACAGACGAGTGGTGGACTCCAAGGAACATTATAATAAAAATGCTCAAAACCAGTGATAAAGAGAAATTATTAAAACCATCCAGATAAAAACACATTTTCTATACAGAGAAGTGAGAGATAAGGGTGACCTCGTATTTCTTTTCAGAAACAACGCAAATGAGAAGAAAGAAGAATAACATCTTTAGAAGAGTGATTTAAAAACAATCAGTCTAGAATTCTATATCCAGAGAAAATATCTTTCACAAGCAAACAGGAACAAGAAATCCAATCAAAAAATGAAAAAAAAAAATGACTTGAATAGACATTTTGCAAAATGTGATATCCAAATGACCAATAAGCACATGAAAAGATGCTCAACATAATTAGTCGTTAGGGAAATGCAAATCAAAATTACGGTAAGATATCATTTCACATCCACTGGATGACCTCTAGCAAAACATTGGAAAATAACAAGTGAGGATTTCTTAGATATCTTGTGCTGCTATAACAGAAATACAACAGTTGTGTGGCTTTAACAAAAAGAAATTTATATTCTCACAGTTTAAGAGGCTCGTTGTTTTATTTGTTAGGTGCTGTTCACTTGGCTCCAACTCATAGTGACCCTATGTACAACACAATAAGACATTGCCTAGTCCTGCGCCATCTCCACAATCATTGCCATACTTGAGCCCATCGTCACATCCACTGTGTCAACCCATCTCATTGACAGTCTTCGCCGTGTTTGCTGACCCTCTATTTTACCCAGCATGATATCCTTCTCCAGGGGACTCGTCCCTTTGTAAGAAAAACAAAATCAGACAATTTTCACTTCTAAGGAGCATGCTGGCTATATTTCCTCCAAATCAAAATTCTACATTCTTCTAGCAGTTCATCGTGCATTCAATATTCTTTCTCAAGAGTCCAAATTTAGGGTGCCAACTCTGGGCTAAGGCTTTCTTTCTCTGTTGGCTCTGTCTCTTTGAGCTTCTGCTCCTAGGCTATATCCATGTGACTTGGCATCTCTCTTCTCCCATCTCTCCTTGGGAGAGACTCCCTTGCTTGTTTGTTGTTGTTGTTGTTAGGTGCCATCGAGTTGTCTCCAACTCATAGCACCCTATACACAGCAGAATGAAACACCAGCCAGTCCCCTGGAGCTCTTGATGTTCTGTTCCACAATCAGCACCTGGCCTGGTTTTGGCTGAAGATAATGAACTTTTCCGTCACCCTTTGCCACAGATGTAGTCAATCTGATTCCTGTGTACTCCATCTGGTGAGGTCCACGTGTATAGCTGTCATTTGTGTTGTTGAAAAAAGGTATTTGCAATAAGTAAGTCATTGGTCTTGCAAAATTCTATCATGCGATCTCCAGCATTATTTCTATCACCAAAGCCAAAT
>NW_006921824.1:3576164-3581998 GCF_000298275.1 Orycteropus afer afer | reverse complement strand
TGCGGGATCGGGCAGTGTTTCATTCTGCTGTGCATGGGGTCGCTATGAGTCGGAAACGACTCGACGGCACTTAACAACAACAACAACAACACTAATCATTTTTCATTAACATAACAAAGAAGATCCATTTCAAAATGGTATTTTCACCATAGAGGGGTTATGATTTACAATGCATTTTGGGGGACATACTTTACTCTATAACAATGGGTGAGGATTTGGAGATATTCAAATCTTGCCCATAGCTAGTGAAATGGAAAATAGTGTAGCAGCTATGGAAAATGATTTGGTAATTTCTCAAAACTTTAAATAAAGAATTAACATATGTCTTGGGTTTGGTTCTCTAGAGGAGAAAAACTAGTGAAGAGCAGAGAAAGAAAGAGAGATTGATTTCAAAGAAATGGCTCCTACAGTTGTGGAGGCTGGAAAGTCCCAAATCTATGGGTTAGGTGTCAGACTAGATACTTCATTTGACTGACATGGTTCCAGGGGCTGATGAACTCAAAACTGCCCGATCAGATGGCAGGCTTCTGGCTTACATGGTTGTGGGAGCTGGTGATTTCCAAAATCTACAGGTCAGAAGGTAGGTTGTGGCTCAGGCCCCAAGACCCAGAGGTCAGAGGAGAACAAGTTGGATGCAGGATCAAGAGAAAATGAGCCTTGACAGAACATCCATATATACTGGCTACAGGCCACACCTCCAAGGGCACTCCCTTTCCTCTTGATGGACTGCTCACATCTGATTACAAAATGGAGGATGATTATATAATATCTTCCAAACCACTGAGAATCATGGCCTAGACAACTTGACACATAACCTGAACCAACACATGATATAATCAAACAATTTCCTCCTGAGTGTATACCAAAAATAATTGAAAGTGGGGACTCAGATACTTTCACACCAAGCACCAATGTTCACTGCAGCATTATTCATAAAAGCATTATTCACAATATTATTCATAATTATTCACAACTGTGTATCAACATATGAATTGGATAAACAAAATGTGATATATCCATACAATGAAATATTATTCAGCCATAGAGAAATGTTTGATACATGCTATGACATGCCTTGAAAACATTATCATACGTGAAATACCTTAGAGACAAAATGGATTAGTATTATATAATCCCATTTATATGAAATATCTCAAATGCATAAACGCATAAAGACAAAAGTAGATTTGTGGTTACCAGGAGCTGAGGAGAAGGGGAGTTATTGCTTAATGGCCATGGATTTTCACTTTGTAGTGATGAAGAGATTTTGGAAATAGAAATACTGATGGCTATTCAACATTGCTAACCAGAAATTTGGCAGTTCAAACCCACCAGCTGTTCTGTGGGGGAAAGATGAGGCAATCTACTTCCAAAAGGATGTACAGCCTTGGAAACCCAATGGGGATCACTATGAGTTGGAATTGACATGATGGCAGTGAGTACCCAACATTGTGAATGTAACTAATGTCACTGAATTCTACAGTTAAAGATGGTTTAAGTGGCACATTTTATGTTATATATATTTTATCACAATAAAGTTAAGAAAAAAAAAGGCGAAATAAAGACTTTTTGAAACACACAAAGGTTGAAAGAATTCATCATCAACAAACCTGTACTATAAGAAATGATTAAGCAAACACTTCAGGCAGAAGAAAATGAAACCAGTGGGAAATATGGATCTAAACAAAAGAATGAAGAACATTGATAATAGTAATACATGGGTAAATACATGAGATTTTGTTTCCCTATTATTAAAATCATTTTAAAAGATATTTGATGAAATGAACTTCTGCCTTCAACCGAGATAGAATAACAATGACAGGATTTACCATCCCAACAGAAACAACAGAAAAATCATAAAAGCATATTAAATAACTATTGTCAAAATACAGGATGGTGGCTGTTGAAAGGTGAGAAACAAGCTAATTGAGCCATTCAAATCACCTATCTTCCTTCCCGCCTTGAGAAAGTTTCCAGGCTGTGTTGCAGGAGGGGAAAATAAGGCAAAGCCCAGTGGGTTCCCAGAGATAAGAAGTTAGAACTGAGCATCCAGAGAGACTGAGGCAGTTACAGTTTCCAAGTCAGAGTACTAAGAGAAGAATCCTGCACACAGAGAACTCGAGAGATCTGCAGAGGTCCTTTTCAAATATTCAGCTTAGTACTGATTGTGACTGTGATAAAACTATCTGAAATCAGGGAAGAGAAGAAGAGGAAAGAAGGTAGCAGAAAAGAGAGAAGAAAATG
This sequence comes from Orycteropus afer afer, assembly GCF_000298275.1. Taxonomy (NCBI): domain Eukaryota; kingdom Metazoa; phylum Chordata; class Mammalia; order Tubulidentata; family Orycteropodidae; genus Orycteropus; species Orycteropus afer. The sequence goes on along the minus strand of NW_006921824.1, from coordinate 3,579,754 downwards.
AAGAAGGGAGGGGTAAAAGAGAACAAAAGGGAAGGGAGGTGAAGGAAAGGGAGAGGAGAGAGAGAAAAAAATACATAAATAAAAGAAATAGCCCTTACCTAGCCCAAGTTTCCCTCCACTTGAAAATCCTGGAGTGTGAGGGGGAATAATAAATGGCATGGTATTCTCCCATGAGACAAGTTTTGCTTAGATGAAAAGGACTGAGGTGAGGTGGAGAAAGCCTTGAATAGAATATGAGATTAAAGGCTTAATGTTGCTTGACCGAGAAGTTAAACAAACTTCTCAGCATCTTCTTAAATGTTCTGAGGAAGAACTAATTGGTTTAAAAAAGCTGGGCATACACATTTGACAAAAAGTAAACTACTCTCATGCTTCAAAAACCAAACCCACTGCCATCCAGTGGATTCTAACTCATAGTGACTGTAGGACAGAGTAGAACTGCTCCACAGGGTTTCCAAGGCTGTAGATCTTTATGGAAGCAGACTGCCTCATCTTTCTCCCATGGAGTGGTTGGTGGGTTCAAACTGCCTTTTGGTTAGCAGCCAAATGCCTTAGCCACTGTACCACCAGAGCTCCTCACTCTCATGCTTACACACCACCAATTTGAAACTGCTCAAGGAAGAGGACACACTATCTCCTTCAAATGTGGAAGTTGTGTTGGTGCTTTTAGATGCCATCAAGTCAGTTCCATCTCATAGTGACACCATACACAACAGAATGAAACAGTGCTCAACTTGCACCATCTTCAAAAATCTTTGTTTGAGACCACTGTTGGATCCACTGCATCAATTCATTTCATTGAGGGTCTTCCCCTGTTTTCTGGCCCTGTACTTTTACCACGGGAGCTCTGGTAGCATAGTGCCTAAGAAACTTGACTGCTAACCAGAAGGCTGGTGGTTCAAACCCACCAGCCACTCCTCAGAAGAAAGGTTGGGCAATCTACTTCTGTAGTGATACTGCCTTGGAAACCCAAGGAGGGGTGGCTCTGAGTTGGGTCTGACTCAACAGCACATAACAACAACAACAACTTTTACCAAGCATGATGTTCTTCTGCAGGGACTGCTCTCTCCTGATAACATGTCCAAAGTGTGTGAGACATAAGTATCACCATCCTCACTTCTAAGCATTCTGGCTGTACTTCTTCCCCGCCAGATTTGTTTGTTTTTCTGTTATTCCAGGGTATATTATTTTTTGCCTATACCATAACTCAAATGCATCAATTCCTCTTTGATGTTCCTTATTCATTGCCCAACTTTCACATGTGTATGTTGTTGCTGTTATTAGGCATTGCTCAATCAGTTCCAACACTGGCCCTTCTTGTGCCACCCTCACAGTCATTACAATTCTTGAGCCCATCACTGCAGCCAGGTGTCAATCGATCTCATTGAGGATCTTCCCATTTTTCACTGACTCTTTACTTTACCAAGCATAGTATACTTCTCCAGAGACTGGTCCATTCTGACAACATGACCGAGGTTCAAGAGATCAAGCCTGGCTATTGTTATTTCTAAGGAGCACTCTGGCTGTACTCTTCCAAGACAGATTTATTTGTACTTCTGGCAATCCACAGTATATTCAATATAATGCATCCACACCACAATTCAAATGCATCAATTTTTCTTTAGACTTTCTTAATCATTGTTCACTCATCTGTCAGTTTGTCATTCTGTCATGGCTTGTATGTTGCTGTGAGGCTGGAGGCTATACCACCAGTATTTCAAATACCAGCAGGGTCACCCATGGTGGACAGGTTTCAATGTAGCTTACAGACTAAGACAGACTCAGAAGAAGGAAGTGGCCATCCACTTCTCAACAAATTGGGCATTGACAACCTTATGAATAGCAGTGAAACACTGTCTGATGTATTACTGGAAAACTTTATGAATAGTCCTTTTGGTTTTCTAACTCCAGGTCTTTGCACATTTCATTATAATAATTGACTTTGTCTTCTCAAGCTGCTCTTTGAAATCGTCTGTTCAGCTCTTTTATCTTGGCGTTTTCTCCATTTGCTTTAACTCCTTTCCATTCAAGAGCATGTCTTAGTGTCTCTTCTGACATCCATTTTGGTCTTTCCTTCCTTTCTTGTCTTTCTAATGACCTTTTGATTTCTTCATGTTATTCTTGTTGTCATTGCACAGTTCCTCTGGTTTTTGATAATTGGTGTTCAATGAATCAAATCTATTTTTTAGTGGTCCCTAAACTCAGAAGGAATATAATCAAGATCATATTTTGGCTCTCATAGACTTGTTTTCCTTGTCTTCAGCTTCAACTTGAACTTGTATATGAGTAGTTAATGGTCTGTTCCACAGACCAATATAATGTCCCATATAATGCTGGAATATGAGCCCCTCAGGTCAGAAGGCACTCAAAACATGACTGGGGAAGAGCTGCCTCCCCAGAGTAGAGTCGACCTTAATGATGTCAATGGAGTAATGCTCTACTTGCTGATGTGGCATGACTAAAAACGAGACAAAACAGCCACAAACATCCATTGATGATCAGAAAATGTAATGTTTGAAGTATGAATCTAGGAAAATTAGAAGTTGTCAAAAATGTAATGGAATGCATACAGATCAGTATCCTAGGCATTGGTGAGCTGAAATGGACTGGTTTTGGCCATTCTGAATCATACAACCATTGGTCAACTATGTTGAGAATGAGAAATTGAAGAGGAATGCTATGGTATTCATCATCAGAAAGGACATTTCGAGATCTCTCCTGAAGAACAATGTGGTCAGTGATAGGATAATATCCATGCACCTACAAGGAAGACTAGTTAGTACTGTTGTTGTTGTTGTTATGTGCCATCGAGTTGGCCCCGACTCATAGCGACCCCTCCTTGGGTTTGCGAGGCAGTATCACTACGGAAGTAGAATTGCCCAACCTTCCTTCCGAGGAGTGGCTGGTGAGTTTGAACCGCCAGCCTTCTGGTTAGCAGTCAAGTGATTTAGCCAATATGCTACAATTATTCAAATTTACACACCAACCACTAAAGCAAAAGATGAGGAAATAGAAGAGTTTTACTAACTCCTGGAGTCTGAAATTGATGAACATGCAGTCAAGATGTGTAATTAACAATGGTGACTGGAATGCAAAAAGTTGGAAACAAAGAAAATCACTAGAAGTTGGAAAATATGGCATTGGTAACAGAAATGACAATGGAGATCTCATGATAGAATTTTGCAAGACCAATAACTTATTCATTGCAAATACCTTTTTTCAACAATATAAATGATGGCTGTACACATGGATTTCACCAGATAAAGTACATGTCAATCATGTCAACTATATCTGTGGAAAAAGGCAATAGAGAAGCTCAGTATCTCCAGCCAAAGGCCAGGAGCTGACTGTGGAACAGATCATCAACTGCCCATGTGCAAGTTCAAGTTGAAGCTGAAGACAATTAAAACAACTCTACCCAGAACTCAACCCCACTGCTGTCAAGTCAGATCCGACTCATAGCGACCTCTCCTTGGGTTTCCAAGACAGTATCACTAAGGAAGTAGATTGCCCAACCTTCCTTCCAAAGAGTGGCTGGTGGACTTGAACTGCCAGCCTTCTGGTTAGCAGTCAAATGCCTTAGGCACTAC
>NW_006921824.1:3559582-3575884 GCF_000298275.1 Orycteropus afer afer | reverse complement strand
AGAAAAGAGCTGAACAGAAGATTTCAAAGAGCAGCTTGAGAAGACAAAGTCAATTATTATAATGAAATGTGCAAAGACCTGGAGTTAGGAAACCAAAAGAGAAGAATGCACTCAGCATTTCTCAAGCTGAAAGAACTGAAGAAAAAATTCAAGCTTCGAGTTGCAATACTGAAAGATTCTATGGGTAAAATATTGAATGAACAGGAAATATCAAAAGAAGATGGAAGAAATACACAGAGTCACTGTACCAAAAAGAATTGGTCGAAGTGCATCTGTTTCAGAAAATGACATATGATCAAGAACCAATGATACTGAAGAAAGAAGTTGAAGCTGCACTGAAGGAGTTGGTCAAAAACAAGGCTCCAGGAATTGATGGAATACCCAATGAGATGTTTCAACAAATGTTGGCAGTGATGGAGGCACTTACTCATTTATGCTGAGAAATTTGGAAGACATCTACCTGGCCAACTGAGTGGAAGAAATCAATATTTGTACCCATTCCAAAGAAAGGTGATCTAACAGAATATGAAATTATTGAACAATATAACTAATATCACATGCAAGCAAGGAAGTAAAATATTGCTGAAGATAATTCAAAAGTGGTTGCAGCACTATATTGACAGAGGACTTCCAGAAATAAATGCTGGATTCAGATGAGGACATGAAATGAGGGATATCATTGCTGATGTGAGATGGATTTTGGCTGAAAGCAGGGAATACCAGAAAGATATTTACTTGTGTTTTACTGAGTACATGAAAGCATTCAATTGCATGGATCATAACAAATTATGTATAACATTGTGAAGAATGGGAATTCCAGAACACTTAATTGTGCTCATGTGAAACCTGTACATAGACCAGGAGGCTGTCATTCAAACAAAACAAGGGGATACTGCATGGTTTAAAATCAGGAAGGGAATGCACCAGAATGACAAATTGAAAATGACAAATTGAAGAGGAATGGGATGAAATTCATCATCACAAAGAATGTTGCAAGATCTATCCTGAAGTTCAATGCTATACAAAAGGGAAGGTTGGGGAATCTACTTCCATAGTGATACTGCCTCAGAAACCCAATGAGGGGTTGCTTTGAGTTGGGTCCAACTGGACAACAGTACAATGCTATCAGTGATAGGATAATATCCATACACTTATAAGGAAGACACTTATAAGGAAGACACTCCTCAGAAAAAAGATCAGACCAACTACTTCTGTAGTGGTACCACCTTGGAGACCCAAGGAGGGGTTGCTATGATTCAGATCCTACTCAATGGCAGTGAATTTGGTTTGGTTTTGACAAGGAAGACCAGTTAATACTACTATTATTCAAATTTATGCACTAATCACCAAAGCAAAAGATGAGGAAATGGAAGGTTTTTACCAATTTCTGCAGTCTAAAATTGACCAAACATGCAATCAAGATGTGCTAATTATCACTGGTGATTGGAATGCAAAAGTTGGAAACAAAAAAGAACCACCAGTAGTTGGAAAATTTGGCCTTCTTGATAGAAATGACGCTGGAGTTTGTACGATAGAATTTTACAAGACCAATGACTTATTCATTGCAAATACTTTTTTTCAACAACACAAATAGAGGCTATAAATGTGGAATTCACCAGATGGAGTACACAGATCGACTACATCTGTGGAAAGAGGCAATAGAAAAGCTCAATATCTTCAGCCAAAGCAAGGCCAGGAACTGATTGTGGAACAGACCATAAACTGCTCATATGCGAGTTCATGTGAAGTTGAAGACAATTAAAACTATTCCACAATAGCCAAAATATGATTTTGAGTATAACCCTCCTGAATTTAGAAACCATCTAAAGAATAGATCTGATGCATTAAACAGCAATGGCAGAATACCAGAGAAACTGAAGGATGGCATCAAGGACATTATCCATGAAAAAAGCAGGAGGTCATTAAAAAGACAGGAAAGGAAGAAAACACGAAATGGATGTCAGAGACTCTGAAACTTGCCCTTGAGGAGAAAGTGGCTAAAGCAGATGGAAGAAATGACAGATATAAAAGCTGAACAGAAGATTTCAAAAGGCAGCTCGAGAAGACAAAGTCAATTACTATAATCAAATGAGCAAACACATGGAGTTAGAAAACCAAAAGGGAAGCACACACTCAGCATTTCTCAAGTTGAAAGAACTAAAGGAAAAAAAAAAAAGCCTCGAGTTGTGATATTGAGAGATTCTGTGGGGGAAAATATTGAATGATGCAGGAAACATCAAATGAAGATGGAAGGAATATACAGAATCACTGTACCAAAAAGAATTGGTCAATGTTCATCCATTTCAGGAGGTGGCATAATCAAGAACCAATGGTATTGAAGGAAGAGGTTGAAGCTGCACTGAAGGACTTGGCAAAGAACAAGGCTTCAGGAATTGATGGAATACCCACTGAGATATTTCAACAAATGGATGCCCTACTGGAGGCATTCACTCGGTTATGCCAAGAGATTTGGAAGACAGCTACCTGGTCAACTGACTGGAAGAGATCCATATTTGTACCCATTTCAAAGAAAGGTGATCCTACAGAATGCAGAAATTATCAAACAATACTATTAATATCACATGCGAGTAAAACATTACTGAAGATAATTGAAAAACAGTTGCAGCAATATACTCACAGAGAACTTCCAGAAATGCAAGCTGGATTCAGAAGAGGACATGGAACCAGGGATATCATTGCTGATGTCAGATGGATCTTGGCTCAAAGCAAAGAATACCAGAAAGATGTTTACTTGTGTTTTATTGACTATGCAAAAACATTCTCTTGTGTGGGTCATAACAAATTATGGATAATGTTGGGAATGGGAACTCCAGAACACTTAATTGTACTTATGAGGAACTTGTACCTAGACCAGTAGGCTGTTGTTCGAACAGAACAAAGGGACACTGCAGGGTTTAAAATAAAAAAGGAGTGTGTCAGGGTTATATCTTTTCACTATACTTATTCAACCTCTATGCTGAGTAGATAATCTGAGAAGCTGGACTATATGAAGAAGAACATGCATCAGGATTGGAGGAACAATCATCAACAACCTGTGATATGCTGATGACACAACTTTGCTTGCTAAGAGTTAGGATGACTTGAAACACTTACTGATGAAGATTGAAGAATACAGTCTGCAGTTTGGATTACATCTCAATATAAAGAAAACAAAAATGTTCACAACTGGACCAATAAGCATCATCATGATAAGTGGAGAAAACATTGAAGTTGTCAAAGACTTCATATTACTTGGTTCTATAATAAATGCCCATGGGAGCATTAGTCAGGATATCAGATGATGTATAGAACTGGACAAATTGGCTGCAAAAGACCTCTTTCAGGTGCTGAAGAGCAAAGATAACTCCTTCGGGAGTAAGGTGCACCTGACACAAGCCATGATCTTTTCAATCACCTCATATGCATGTAAGAGCTGGATAATGAATAAGAAAGGACAAAGACAAGTTGATGCTTTTGAGTTGTGGTACTGGAGAAGAATGCTGAAAATACCATGGACTGCTAAAAGAACTAACAAATATGTCCTGGAGGAAGTGCAGCCAGAATGCTCCTTGAAAGTGAAAATGGCCAGACTTTGTCTCATCTAATTTGGTCATGTTGTCAGAAGGTACCATTCCCTGGAGAAGGATATCATGCTTGGTAAAGTGGAAGGTCTACAAAAGAGGGGAAGGCCCTCAACAAGATAGATTGATACAGTGGCTACAACAATGGGTTCAGGTATAGCCGGGATTGTGGAGCTTGCACAGGACTGGGCAGTGTTTTATTCTGCTGTACACAGGGTCACTATGAGTCAGAGATGACTCAATGGCACCTAACAACAACAACAACAACAACAAACATTCTGCAGTATGGATTACTCCTCAGCATAAAGGAAACGAAAATCCTCACAAGTGGACCAACAAGGAGCATCATGATAAATGGAGAAAAGATTGAAGTTGTCAAAGATATCATATTACTTGGTTCCACAATCAACAACAATGAAAGCAGCAGTCAAGAAATCAGATGATGTATTGCACTGGACAAATCTCCTGCAAAAGGCCTCTTTAAAGTGCAGAAGAACAAAGATGTCTATAAAGACTGATGTGTGACTGACCCAAGCCATGATATTTTCAATCACTTCTTATGTATGTGAGAACTGGACAATGAATAAGGAAGACTGAAGAAGAGTTGATGCTTTTGAGTTGTGGTGTTGAGGAAGAATACTGAAAGTACCACGAAGTGCTAGAAGAACTAACAGAACTGTCCTGGAGGAAGTGCAGCCAGAATGCTCCTTGGAAGCGAGAATGGCCAGATATCATCTCACCTGTTTGGGTGATGTTGTCAGAAACGACCATTCCATGAAGAAGGATATCATGCTTGGTAAGGTGGACGGTCAACAACAGAGGGGAAGGCCCTCAAGAAGATGGATTGACAGTGGCTGCAACAATGGGCTCAGGTATAGCAGGCATTGTGAAGCTGGAGCAGGACCAGGCAGTGTTTTGTTCTGTTGTACACAGGGTTGCTATAAGTCAAAGTTGGCTCAACGGCACCTAGAAACAACAACAATTCATTGTTCAGTTTATGAGGTGATTGAAAATACCACAATTTGGATCAAGCACACTTTGGTCTTCAAGGTGACATCTTTGCTCTTTAACACTTTAAAGTGGTCTTTTGCAGCTGAATTGCCTAGTGCAAATGTCATTTGATTTCTTGTCTGCTGCTTCCATGGGTGTTGATTGTGGATCCAAGTAAAATGAAATCCCTGACTACTTCAATCTTTTCTCCATTTATCATTATGTGGCTTAATGGTCCTGTTGTGAGAATATCTGTTTCAAGTTGAGGTGTAATCCATACTGCAGACTGTATTCTTCAATCTTCATCAGTAAGTGCTTCAAATCATCCTCACTTTCAGCAAGCAAAGTTGTGTGTCAGTGTATCACAGATAGTTAATGATTCTTCCTTCAATCCTGATGCCTCATTCTTTGTATAGTCCAGCTTCTTGGATTATTTGTTCAGCACACAGATTTAATAAGCATGGTGAAAGAATACAACCCTGATGCACACTTTTTCTTATTTTAAACCCTGAAGTATCTCCTTGCTCTGTTTGAAGGATTGCCTCTTGTTCTACATACAGTTTCATCATGAACACAGTTAATTGTTCTGGAATTTCTATTTTTCTCATTGTTAACCATAATTTGTTATGATCCACACAGATGAATATAGTCAATAAAACACAGGTAAACATCTCTCTGGTATACTTTGCTTTCAGCCAGGATCTATTTGACATCAGCAATGATATCCCTCATTCCATGCCCACTTCTAAATCCAGCTTGAATTTCTGGCAGTTCCCTGTCTATGTACTTCTATAATCACTTTTAAATTATCTTCAGCAAAATTTTACTTGTGTGTGATATTAATCATATTGTTTAATAATTTCTGAATTCTGTCAGATCACCTTTCTTTGGAATGGGCACAAATATGGATCTCTTACACTTGGTTAGGCAGGTAGTTGTCTTTCAAATTTCTTGGCATAGATGAGTGAGCACTTCCAGCATTGGATCCATTTGTTGAAACATCTTGGTAACTTTTCCATCAATTCCTGAACTCTTGTTTTTTTTTTTTTTTTTGCAGCTTGTACCTCTTCCTTCAGTACCATCAGTTCTCAATTATATGCTACCTCCTGAGATGGCTGAAAGTCGATCAATTCTTTTTGGTACAGTGACTGTGTGTTCCTTCCATCTTCTTTTGATGTTTCTTGCATTGTTCAATATGTTGCCTGTAGAATCCTTCAATATTGCTACTTGAGGCTTGAATATTTTCTTAATTCTTTTAGCTTGAGAAATGCAAAGCACATTCTTACTTTCTAACTCCAGGACTTTTTATATATCATTTAATACTATACTTTGTCTTCTCAATCTGCCTTTTGAAGGGTTCTATTCAGCTCTTTTACTTCATCAGTTCTTCCACTCACATTAGCTACTCTCCATTCAAGAGCAAGTTTCAGAATCTCTCCTGATATCCAAGACATCCTAGGAGCTCTGGTGGTGCACTGCTTAAAGCATTCAGCTGCTAACCAAAAGGTCAGCTTTTGAAACCCAACATACCAGCCACTCCATGGGAGAAAGATGAGATAGTCTGCTTCCATAAAGATTTAAAACTTTGGAAATCCTATGTGGCAATTCTATTCTGTCATATGGGATCTTTATGAGTTGGAATGGATTCTGTGCTAGTGGATTTGGTTTTTGCTTCTAACATCCATTTTGGTCCTTTCTTTCTTTCCTGTCTTTTTAGTGATCTTTTTGGTTTCTTCATGTATGATGTTCTTGATGTCATCCCACAACTTGTGTTTGATCACTGGTGTTCAATATATCAAATTTGTTCTTCAAATGGTCTCAAAATTCAGGTAGGATATACTGAAGGTCATATTTTGGCTCTTGTGGACTTATTTTAATTTTCTTCAGCTTCAACATAAACTTGTATATAAGTTGTTGATGATCTGTTCCACAGTTGGCCCCTGGCCTCATTCTGACTGATGATATTGAGTCTTTGCATTGTCTCTTTCCACAAATGTATTCAATTTGATTCCTGTGTTTTCTGTCTGGTGAGGTCCACATGTACAGTAGCTGTTTATGTTGTTGAAAAAGATATGTTCAATGAATAAGTTGCTGATCTTGCAAAATTTTAGCATTCAATTCCCAGCATCATTTCTGTCCCAAAAGAACATATTTTTCAACTACTTATGCTTCTTTGTTTCAAAGTTTCACATTCCACACTCCAGCAATTATCAATGCATCCCGATCACATGTTTGATTTCAGATTTCAGAATTGAAAATCTTCCATCTTTGGCTCTAGTGGTTGGTGCATACATTTGAATAATAGTAGTATTAACTGGTCTTCCTTGCAGGCATATGGATATTATCCTGTCACTGCCAACACATGAGGTGAGTGAAAATACCATGGCTTGAGTCAGGCACATTTTAGTACTTGAAGTGGCACCTTTGCTTTTTAACACTTTAAAGATGATTTAAAGAGGTATTAGTCCTCTTGAATCCTTAGTTAGGCACTATGTCCAGACTGGTACCTGCTGAGGAACAGAGTCATCTTGTCATTTTAGTATTTTAGTCATTGGTCTCTACCAGTTCATAATCCTCTCAGATATCCTCTGGTCATAGGTCATCTTCGTCACTCTATTTTCTTCTTGACTTAACTATCTGATTCTTCAAAGCTGATGGTTCTCCCTCAGCCATCTGTGTCCTTCCTAGGGACCTAGGAAAGATTTTACTTCACTTTCAAGTCTAGGATGTTGTAGGACAGTCAAGGAGTCTTTGGGTGGTACAATGGTTAAAATACCCTACTGCTAACCAGGAGGTTGGTTATTTGAGGAACCTCAGAAGAAAGGCCTGGCAATCTACTTCTGAAAAATCAGCCACCAAAAACTCTATGAAGCACAGTTCTACTCTGCCACACATAGGATCAGCATGAGTTGACATTGACTTGATGGTTACTACAGGCTACAGAGAAGAAATTTAGATATATCAGCAACACTATGATTGTTATTTAACAAGGTGTGAGGGACATCTGGTGGTGTAGTGCCTACGGCATTTGACTGCTAACCAGAAGGCTCGCGATTCAAACCAACCAGCCACTCCTTGGAAGGCAGATTGTGCAATCTACTTCCATAGAGATACCACCTTGAAAAGCCAAGGAGAGGTTGCTATGAATCAGTATCATTGTGATGGATGTGAGTTTGTTGTTGTTGTTGGAGGGACATAAGTGAAGCTGATTTTTAGCAGAGTTCAAATTGGCCTAGCAAGACAAAGCTTTTCCTCACTCTCACATTCTCACTCTCAGATCACTTAGAGGATATTTAAGAAGTGTCTCCTTCCACAAGAACCCTCCCAAAAATATGAGGGTAAATTTTGTGACAAACTCTTGCTTTTTCTCCAAACTTTCATTCTCTTTCTAAGCTCAGAGGTCTTATCTAGTCTGGGTGAGGAGTATGATAATGCCTGATCTACTGTTTTTACTATTTTTTTCTGTCTTTTCAGTGAACTCATAAATTTCATTATAAGACACTGGAATCATCTAATCCTGACAATTCTCTCAAAATAAATGGCAATGCCATGTCTCCAGGTAAGAATGAGTGATGCTCATGGGAAGAAGTACAAAAACACTCCTGTTACTTTGTCAAATTATTATCCTCATAAGAATTGTTAAGATAGCCATAAAATATTTCTGGAATATTTGAGAATTTTGTTGTTGTTGTTGTCAGGTGCCATCAAGTCAGCTCCCACTAATATCAACCCTATGTACGATAGAATGAAACACTGCCAGTCCTGTGCCAGCCTCACAATCCATGCTACACCTGAGCCCATTGTTGCAGCCACCGTATCAATCCATCTTGTTGATGGCCTTCCCCTTTTTCGCTGACCCTCTACTTTACCAAGCATGATATCCTTCTCCAGGGAATGGTCCCTTCTGACAACATCACCAAAATAGGTGAGATGAAGTCTGGTCATTCTCACCTCCAAGGAGCATTCCAGCTGCACTTCTTCCAGGACAGATCTGTTAGTTTTACTGGCAATCCATGATACTTTCAGTATTCTCCCCAAACACCACAACTCAAAAGCATCAACTTTCTTCAATCTTCCTTATTCATTGTCCAGCTCCCACATGCATATGAAGTGATTGAAAACACCATAACTTGGGTTGGGCACACCTTTGTCTTCAAAGAGACATCTTTGCTCCTCCACACTTTAAAGAGGTCTTTTGCAGCAGATTTGCCCAGTGCAATACATCATCTGATTTCTTGACTGCTGCTTCCATTGGTGTTGATTGTAGAAACGAGCTATATGAAGTCTTTGACAACTTCAGTCTTTTCTCCATTTATCATGATGCCCTTTACTGGTCCAGTTGTGAGGATTTTCATTTCCTTTATGTTTAAGTGTAATCCATACTGCAGGCTGTACTCTTTAATCTTCATCAGTATGTGCTTCAAGTCATCCTCACTTTCAGCAAGCAAAGTCGTGTTGTCTGCATATCATAAGTTGTTAGAGTCTTCCTCCAATCTTGATGCTACACTCTTCTTCATATAGTCTAGTTTCTCAGATTATTTGCTCAGCATACAGTCTAAATAAGTATGATGAAAGGATACAACCCTGACACACTCCCTTCCTGAATTTAAACCATGCATTTTAAACAGAACCTTGTTCTCCTTGAGCAACAGCCTCCTGGTCTATGTACAGTTTCCTCATGAACACAATATTCAGGAATTCCCTTTCTTCTCAATGTTATCCACAATTTGTTATCATCCACACAATCGAATGCTTTTGCATAGTCAATAGAACAAAAGTAAACATGTTTCTGGTATTCTTTTCTTTTAGCCATGATTCATCTGACATCAGCAATGATATCCCTTGTTCCATGTCCTCTTCTGAATCCAGCTTGCATTTCTGAAAGTTCTCTGTCAATATAGTGCTACAACCATTTTTGAATTCTCTTCAGCAAGATTTTACTTGTGTGTGATATTAGTAATATTGTTCAATAATTTCCACATTCTATGGGATTACCTTTCTTTGGAATGGTACAAATATGGATTCTTCCAGTCAGTTGGCTAGGTAGCTATCTTCTGAATTTCTTAGCATAGACAAATAACCGCCACCAGTGCAGTCCATTTGCTGAAATATCTCAATGCATATTCTGTCAATTTCTGGAGCCTTATTCTTCACCAATTCCTTCAGTGCAGCTTCAACTTCTTTCTTCAATACCATTGGTTCTTGATCATATGCCACTTCCTGAAATGGATGCACATTGACTGATTCTTTTTGGTACAGTGACTCCATGTATTCCTTCCATCTTCTTTTGATATTTCCTGCTCGTTGAATATTTTGCCCATAAAATCGTTCAATATCACAATTCAAGGCTTGAATTTTTTCTTCAGTTCTTTCAGGTTGAGAAATGCTGAATGTGTTCTTCCTTTTTGATTTTCTAACTCCAAGTCTTTGCACATTTCATGATAATAAATGACTTTGTCTTCTCAAGCTGCTCTTTGAAATCTTCTGTACAGCTCCTTTATTTTGTCATTTCTTCTATTTGTTTTAGCTACTTTCCCCTCAAGGGCAAATTTCAGAATCTTTTCTGACATCCATTTTGGTCTTTTCTTCCTTTCCTTTTTAATAACCTTGTGTGTTCTTTGTGGATGATGTTCTTAATGGTAACCCACAATTCCTCTGGTTTTCTGTCATTGGTGTTTAATGCATCAAATCTATTCTTTAGATGGTCTCTAAATTCAGAAGGGATATAATCAAGGTCATATTTTTGCTCTCATAGACTTCTTTCAATTGTCTTCAGCTTCAACTTGAACTTGCATATGAGCAGTTTATGGCCTGTTCCACAGTCAGCTCCTGGCCTTGTTTTGGATGAAAACACTGAGATTCTCCCTTGCCTTTTTCTACATTGTAGTCAATCTGATTCCTGTATAGTTCTTCTGGTGAAGTCCCCATATATAGCCACCATTTATGTTGCTGAAAAAAGGTATTTTCAATGAATAAGTCCTTGGTCTTGCAAAATTCTATCATGCAATCTCTATCATTTCTATCACCAAGGCCATATTTTCCAACTACCAGTGATTCTTCTTCGTTTCCAGCTCTTGCATTCCAACCACTAGTGAAAATAAATACATCTTGATTGCATGTTTGGTCAATTTCAGACTGCAGAAGTTGGTAAAGATCTTCAATTTCCTCATCTTTGGTTTTTGGTGGTTGGTGTATAAATTTGAATAATAGTAGTATTAATTGGTCTTCCTTGTAGGCATATGGATATTATCCTATCATTGACTGTGTTGTACTTCAGGATTGATCTTGAAACATTCTTTGTGATGATAAATACCACACCATTCCTCTTCAATTTTTTGTTCCCAGCATAGTAGATCATATGGTTGTCATTCAAAATGACCAAAACCAGTCCATTTCAGCTCACTAATGCCTAGGATATTGATCTTTATGCATTCCATTTCATTTTTGACAACTTCCAATTTTCCTAGATTCCTACTTTTTACATTCCATGTTTCAATTATTAATGGATGCAGTTGTTTCTTCTCATTTTGAGTCACACCACATCAACAAATATATGTCCCAAAACTTTACTCCATCCACATTATTAAGGTCGGCTCTACTCTGATGGGGAGCTCTGGTAGCATAGTGGCTAAGACACTTGCCTGCTAACCAGACGGCTGGCGGTTCAAACCCACCAGCCACTCCTCGGAAGGAAGGTTGGGCAATCCTACTTCCGTAGTGATACTGCCTCGGAAACCCAAGGAGGGGTCGCTATGAGTTGGGGCCGACTCGACGGCACATAACAACAACAACAACTACTCTGATGAGGCAGCTCTTCCCCAGTCCTATTTTGAGTGCCTTCTGACTTGAGGAGCTCATCTTCCAGCACTATATAGGACAAGATTTCAGGGGTATTCATGAAGTTTTCCAGTAATAGACAGTGTTTCACTGCTATTCATAAAGTTTTTACTGGCCAATTCTTTGAGAAGTGGATGGCCTCTTCCTTCTTCTGAGTATTTCTTAGTCTAAAGCTCCACTGAAATTTGTACATCATGGGTGACCCTGCTAGTATTTGTATAGCCTCCAGTCTCACATCAACATTCAAGCCACCACAGTATGACAAACTGACAGACAAGTGGTAGAGTTCAGAATAGTTCCTTGGTATTCTAGTTATCTAAAGCAGTCAAACACCCTAACTAAGGCCTGGCTTACTTCTAGGGATTAATTGATAGGCAAAGTATAAACAGGGCCAAATTAAGACATGCAAGCACCCTAAACATAAAGGTGGCATATGCCATTTTAACAGAATGAGATGAAGAGGATTATAAAATCTTTAGTGGATGTGAGGTAATAAGATTTTTACTATATACCACATTTCCTAAAAAAAGAATATTGTTCATATTCTATGTAAAGAAAATGAGTCAGTGACCTTAGTTGTTTCAATAGTCAAAGTAAAATTCTATTGACCTCTCATAATGAAAAACTTTCACTAATTTTGCTTTAAATATTC
The DNA here is from genome assembly GCF_000298275.1 of Orycteropus afer afer. Taxonomy (NCBI): domain Eukaryota; kingdom Metazoa; phylum Chordata; class Mammalia; order Tubulidentata; family Orycteropodidae; genus Orycteropus; species Orycteropus afer. The sequence goes on along the minus strand of NW_006921824.1, from coordinate 3,563,824 downwards.
ATTCTTCAAATCTAATGTTTATTTCATAACATTTTCTATAATTATAAATGAGCAAATGAAAAGATATCATAAAGGAAAATTTAATGATTAGAAAACAAATATTAAACTAATTACTATATTTTATTTTCAGATAGATATTTCATCTCTAACATGGTAATGATTAAAAACATTCTTACTATTCTCTGCTCATACAAATTCTTCAACAGTTTCATCACAATTAAGCCCAAAAAATATCTACTTCCATACATAATAAGGATAATAAATAAAATCTTCCTTGAATCATTTTTGTATGCTGAGGGTTTTCAAGGTTCTTTAGGAAGGAAAATGCCCTTATGTTGTGTAGTTTGTGATCATTAAAGTTAGGAATACATGTAAATAATTTCAACATTTGGAAATATGCATTGAATTTTATATTATGGAATCATACATTGATGCATGAGTCAAATTTGTCTTTTTTGAATCTGTGAATTTAGTTGTCATGTAATGTCCATCATTTACTTGTTTCTTTGTAATGGTTCTGCAATACTAAACTGTTTGATAATCAGTATTCGAAATTATTTGTTCTGTTTTCAAAATCTTCTCTTAAATTATATAAAATACCCTATTAATGACCGCTAGAGTTCTGCACATATCTTTAACTTTACTTCTGAATTTTGGAGAGCTTGACTCAGATGAAAATACTGTAGTTACTCCACATAACCAACATACTCTAGTGTTTCATTTTGTTGGCACTGTTTTTAGCTTCTCTTTTGGTATCTCCTTTTTGTGTCTAGTCTTCAGCAATATTCCACATCATCTAGAGCCTGAGTGTATGATTCAAGGATTGCACTTGTTGCTACAGCATGTGATTTCAAACATGTATTAGAATGGCATTTTAATATTCAATCATTGCCTAAATGTGTTTTAAAAACTGCTTATCAGTGAGTAGAAGCAGCAAAAAAAAAAAAGTAGAGAGTAACTAAACATTAGAAAAAATGCAACTACTTCTAGATAAAAATATACAGCACCATGTCCCACAAGATTAAATGAAAGTGCAACACATGGTATGAAAATACCATATTCATTATGTTCTAAAATTTTCTGTGGCATGTCTTTATAATGCCCTGACATATTGGCAGCATTGTCATAAGACTAGCCTCTGCACTTAGAAAAAACAATTTTGAAAACTTCATATAAATAGTGAAGTATTAATATTTATTAATATAATTAATTTTTATTAATCATTTTCAGGTTGCATTGATCACTAAATCTATACAAAGCAATTCAAGAACTAAGTGATTTAGGACTGAAGAGTTTGCAAACAAAACAATACACAGAGCCAATTAATGGAGAATATAGTAGTCACTCTGTCTTAGCATTTTCACCATTAGTTTTTCACCTAGAAGTATTCTGGCTACAGAATCTTGTCTGTTATCATCCAGAAATTTTCAACACAAATTTTCAGATGGTCCACTGTGATACTGACAAACATCCAGCCCTTTTTCAATCCAGTCATTTACATCATGCAAAAAAAATTATTTCACAAAGCAGTTTCTGTATTTCTATTATTTTGGGGGTCTGCAGATGTGACAATTTCAGGTTCCAAAATAGTTTCACTTTCTATATCATTATTAGTTTTTTTAAAAAAAAAAAAACTACAGAAAGGAATGGATACAGAATTTGGAACAAATTTCATTACATTCATACTGTTATTGGTAATTTCAGCACTAGCAGTGTTAGAACAGTATCTTGCACCTATTAAATGATGGCACATAACAACAACAACAACATTAAACATTAGTGTTGAACAGAAGTCTCTTCTGATTCATTACATTTTCAAAAGGAAGTTAATTTTGGATTGTCTTTAGGGATTCACAAATCCTTTTCATCTTCTGTGAGCTTTCATTTTTATGCTCCATTTGTTTGATGCTGTTTAATTTTACCTGGATATAAAATCATGTCACTTTTTAAATTTTGTTCTACCATAGAAAATAAATTTGAATAATTGAAAATAAAATTTAAGAAGCAAGTAAAAATGAAACAAAATAAAATTTACATTTGAATTTAGACATTAACACAAAAATTAATATTTGAAAATTATTAAGTAAAAGATTTTATTTGGAACGTAATTTTCTTCTTCAGGTCTGAAATAGTCAAAATGGCTCTTACAAGGCAATCAGAAATAATTTCATTCATTTTTCATATGATATTTGTTGGCAGGCCCTTCACAGATCTCCACAAGTGTTTTATGTCTCAAAACAATACTTAAAATCTTACACACTCCCTTTCTGTCTTTTGATGTTGCATCTTCACAGTTCATTGGACTACTCCTCATGCTCAACAGGGGTGAGAGTAATTACAAAGACCATGATACAAATACAAGGGTGTGCCTAATCTGAAAATGTATTACATAGTTCACTTTGCACATGACAGAGCTAGATATATCACCAATCACATGATTGTAGTGTCACTAGCACATTCTTAAATGGTCAACAAGAGAAAACTGAATGTGAGGTTGTACCCAATCAGTTCAAAAAGAAAAGGAAAATATACTTGTTATTGTACAGAAAGTTTTAAATGTACATTTTATTTACTTGTGGAATTGTACAACCTTCATATTTGGAGGTACAATAGTATCTCCTTACATGACTTATATGACTCCTCGACAAGCAGTTTTGTTTTGTGAGTCATAATAATGTCAATCAGTTTCTTAAAAAAAGTTAGTCTAATGGGAAATGGAAAATAAAATACATTAATATAATTTTTATTATTGAAATATTCATTTATTTCCTTGAGAAATTGTTCAATTTTCTCACATGAAGATATGTAAATATACTGATAAAATATAAATGCAGCACTCTGATAAATGCCTTTTATTGCTTTCTTGGAAGATTAATTGAGAAACACATTTATTGTTGCAAAACAGAAACATATTTTGCATGATAAATACTAAATATTGCATCCTTTTATTGTGCCTAATACCTCATTTGTTAGTATAGAGTGTTATCAAGCACTGTGTCCCTGCAAGAGGCAGTACAAAAACTCACTTGATATGTAAATTAAAATTTTTCATGTTAAATATTAATATTTCTAGTATTTATGGACATATACTATGTTTGTATTATATTAAAAGTATTTCTAAATTGCATCTATGTGTATGCCAAATACATTTTGAAGTTAAAGTCATAAATATTATTGTTTAGAAAATTTGTTACATAATTGGACATAAATGCTACACAGTTAAAAAGTAACTTGATTGAATTCATTGCAACCATGGACTTATTTGAGTGAGTTCTCTCACTTATGTGCATCATCTAGGACCAGAGTTCCTATTGGCTATTTACAAAGACATAAGTAAGTACATACCTTTGTGTTTGCATCATGGCAAAGAATACTGTTGGCCCTTGTGGCAGTTAAATTTGTATATCAACTTGGCTGGGCATCTGTTGGTAGTTATTCCCCATAATGAGACTGGCAATCAACTCCATGGTGGGCTCTACCACAAGCAGCTGAGTAGCTGCCTTTAGGATGAGGTCTGCTTCCTGTATATAAGGAGAAGCCTTGGGGATAGTCTCTAGATTATGGCACACTTGGACCCTGCATGTAGCCGTGTCACTGTTCAGCAGCTTGTCATGCTCTGCCGACCTTGGGGCTTACAAAGGACTTAAATTAATGCCTGCTATATGTGGTTTAGTAACATCAGGGCTGTGCCTTTTTACTTGTCAACCTTGGGTTTGTCAGCTTCAGAAGCCAGCAGCTGTCTGAGTGAAGAAAAGCCTCTAGCTCCAGTGGGCCGGGAGCAGGAGGCAGAGCTGGACCCCAAGGTTGAGGTGCTTTCACCTAGCCCCTACAGCCTGGCACTTTGAACTTGGACTTAAAGCCTCCAAACTGTGAGAGAATAAACTCCTGTTAAGGCCATCACATTTGTGGTATATTTCTTGTCAGAGCGGCTCTAGATAACCAGAGCAGCCCTCCTAGATGGAGTTGCTGGATCAGCAAACATGGATGTACAAGACTGTTCTCTCAAAGTGGATCAGAGACCCTTTATCTGTTAATACAATGCATCCTTGCCCAGTGACTGCTCATGCTGGATCCAGTTGTATACAAGGTGAAGCACTGAACACTTCCCTTGTTACCCTCCCGAGAGGGACCGGGTCTCCGGGAGCAAGGTAAGCACAGGCGGGCTTGTGCTTACTCACTGATCTGCACTGAACACTTTCCCTTGTTACCCTCCCGAGAGGGACCGGGTCTCTGGGAGCAAGG
>NW_006921824.1:3552809-3556303 GCF_000298275.1 Orycteropus afer afer | reverse complement strand
TCAAGTATAGCAGGGATTGTGGTTCTGGCGCGGGATCGGGCAGTGTTTCGTTCTGCTGTGCATGGGGTCGCTATGAGTCGGAAATGACTCGACGGCACTTAACAACAACAACATAGCAAGAGTTAAACTCAACAGCCCACTCCATCTCTTGGTTATTAGAAACAAATATTATATAGTACTCCGAAGAGATCCACCAATTTTCAATTACATGGAAGGGAACCATAGGAAACAGATGTCAAGGAAGGTGTTGAAGTGGTAGGGGCCTCCTGGATTAAACAACTTTGCGCATGGGCACCCTCATGACACTTTGTGAAACTTAATTCCAGCCAGAACATTCTCATGTGCTGGATCTAGTATCAATTTCACTTAGTGCCCTAACAGTTTCCTTCTACTATCACATTGCTTTTCCTTGTGTCCTGTCTGCTTGGCATCTATGGCTCTTTGCTTTGGACCGGAGATCCCTGCACAGAGACAGTGGCAGAAAGACCTGCAGAGAGATGGCTACAGTAGAGCCAAGAGTCCAGCACATGACAGAACGATGGGCTTGTCAGCACACAGAGTGAGAAAGTTGAGTGCCTTTGGGCAGGAAGCTTCCTGGAGGAGTGTTTTGCCTTCAAGCATTAATTGAGAGACCAAGGAAACCAGAAGCAGAGCTACCTAAATCTTGAAGTATAGGACTATGGCCTTTGGGGTTTCAAAGAGTGGAACCACCACACCCTACTAGGTTTCAAAGAGTCAGATCTTCACCAACTCAGTTCTAGAGTATGGGGCTGCCATATAGGAGTGCCAGTGGGATGGGACCATATCCATTGCTCAAAAGTGAGGGGGGCGGGGTGCTGCCAAGTCCAAGGGGCACAGGAATGGGGCCTGCTATGCCAAGGAGGTGGGGTCACCACTCAGATGGACTGGAGACTTGGGCCACCCAATGAAGGACATCTGTACAGGTGGTAAGTTGACAATGAGTGGAAATATGATAGTTATGATTGTGTGCCAACTTGGCTGGGTCACTGGATGTACTTATTCCCCATGATCACATTATTTATAATCACCTCCATGGTGGAATCTGCTCTGAGCAGCTAATTAGTTGCCTTTGGGGTATGGTCTGATTCCAGTATATAACGATAACCTTTGAGGAAGATCTCTAGTCTTTGGGTACATTTGGATCCTGCATTTGGCTGAGTCTTCATCTCCCATTTCTTGACTTGAACTAGTTGCCTGCCATGTTGCCTGCTGATCTTGGGACTGTGTCATTTTACCTGCTCACCTTGGGTTCATAAGCTTCAGAAGCCAGCAGCTGCCTGAGTTAGGAGGCCTCTAGGTCCAGTGGGCCTGGTATAAGAGGGAGAGCTGAAGCCCAAGATGGAGGGGTCTTCACCTAGCCCCTAGTGACAACCAAAAACCAAAACTAAACTCACTGCATTGAGTCAGATCCAAATATCCAACCCTCCTTGGGTTTCTGAGGCAATATCACTATGGATGTCAAATGCCCAATCTTCCCTCTGAGGAGTGGCTGGTGGGTTTGAACCGCCAGCCTTCTGGTTAGCAGTCAAATGCCTTAGGTGCTATGCTACCAGAGCTCCCCTCATGCCAGCATTCTGAATTTGGACTTCTAGCCTCCTGAACTGTAAGAGAATAAATTCCTCTTTGTTAAGCCATCCACTTGCAGTATTTCTGTTATAGCAGCACTTGAGAACTAAAACACAACCCAATTACATTTCTTTTAACAGTTCCTAAAAATTAACTCTCACAAAAGTGTAGTAATGTCAAGTTACAAGCCAAAAATATTTGTTGTTTAAAAGAAATATCTTTGTGTATGCAAAGTTAAAATATTAGACATATTTGATGTCTTTAGTATTATTTCTTTTTTAGAGAAAAATGCCTGTTAACTTTAGAAGTATTTTTAGATGAATGAAAAATCCCACCTACAAAGTATGAACTTTAAATCCAGTTTTGATATAATAGCATTATATTGGTGAAATAAATCTCTTATGTACATGTGGTTCCCTGTAATGTTATTGTGCTTGCGGTTATTGACCTGCTCTAGGGGAGTGATGGATGGCAGTGAGACTTAACCCAATTTCACATCAAGTTCTTGCTAATCTCACACCACCCCTTCATAAATCTGAATAATTTGCGGCTGCTCGGCACTCTCATGTGAGCTCTAGAGTGGTTTTGGCCTGAAATTATGTATTATTGCAACCTCTTTTGAAAACTGTAAGGGCTTATATTGTTTCCATAACTGAATTATGTTTTCATATCTTTTACACTGCTGTAGTGAGTATTGCTTAGCAACAAGTCTCCAAGACAAGAAAGCAGAGCACGCTTCATTAATATAATATGCTAATGTCTTGTTCTCCCTGCCACCTGGATAAATTCACTTCTGGCTTTCTGACTTGTCTAGTGCAGCAGAATGATTCTTATAACCTTTTAAAGTAAGTTTTCATTTCTATAAAATGATACATTAACTCTTAATGATTACATGACATGACAGCAAATATTAAATAGTATGGCTTATCCAGCAGGGACCTAATATACATAAAAAAGCATTTCCATAGGAAATTGATTCATTTTAATTTTTTTAAAAAAAGAAAAGCTGCTTAAAGAGGTAAAATCCATGCCAAAGCATTGCATTTTACCTCCCTTTGTTTGAGAAGATGGCACACGACGTACCATAAATAGAAAGTGGTCCTTGTAGGAGTGAATCATATTGAGAAATGCATGCTCCTTCTTCTAGTCCTCTCTGTGTCCAGTACACTTTCAAGAGACACTAGATTTCAGAGCAAAAGGAAAAAAATGTTCTACTGTACAAAGTTAACCAACCTCTCCCACCACCATGTGGGTTGAGTAGGTGACCTTGGTCTCCTTAGAACAGATAGAACTGCTTCTAAAAATACTCACCAAGATTCACAGCTCACTTTAAAAACAATTCTGAATCAACTAGAAATTGTATAGGGCAAACACACAACATGGTCATTGCTCACTAAGAATTTAGCTCACAAGCTGTGCAAACATATTATGATAATTTCTTGGCATTGATTTTAGCTATTTTTATCTTCCCTTTGGCACAGACTTTGTACAGATCCGTGTGGAGGATTCCTGACTCTTTCTGCCCCGTCAGTCTCTTGGGTGACAAGAGGAATTGAGGAAAGCTGTACTTTTCTCCCAGGTTTAATTCTTAAAAGTGGGTTAATATGCTTTAAAATCTGTTAATGGGAGAAGGGGAGAGTTGTATAAGAAAGGATGGTAGTCTTAATTTAATTTGAGAACTATTTCACAGGTCTGGAAGCATCACTCTTAGGAATTAGATCATTTCTTTTGAAAAGTTTTGTTGCACATCACATCAGCAGCCCTGGGTTCTAATTCTGTAAAGAAGTTAATGTAATTATAGAAAAAGATATAGGAGATAGATAGAGATAAATATTGATTTGGGTGAAGAGAAGGGCAATGTACCAAATGTGAGTGACCAATATGGCAGCATTGAGGATGAGAAAGAC
>NW_006921824.1:3538306-3551979 GCF_000298275.1 Orycteropus afer afer | reverse complement strand
GTAGACACATGCCCTGGAGAGAACAATCATGGGAGAAGGAAGGGCTGCTTATGCACAGGGAGATAGCTCAGGGTGCAGAAGAGTATGAAGGGATGGACACATTGTCCAGTTCTCATATGTATATGAGGTGTTTGAAAATACCATGGCTTGAATTAGGCACACTTTAGTCTTCAAGGAGACATCTTTGCTTTTCAGCACTTTAAAGAAATCTTTTGCAGATTTGCCCAGTACAATATGTCTTCTGATGTCTTGACTACTGCTTCCATTGGTGTTGATTGTGGAAACAAGTAATATAAAATCTTTGATAACTTCAATCTTTTCTCCATTTATCATGATGCTGCTTATTGGTTCAGTTGTGAGGACTTTTGTTTTATGTTGAGGTGTAATCCATATTGCAGACTATAGTCTTTAATCTTCATCAGTATGTGCTTCAAGTCATTCTCACTTTCAGCAAGCAAAGTTGTGTTGGCTGCATATTGCAAGTTATTAATGAGCCTTTCTCCAATCCTGATGCCACATTCTTCTTCACATAGTCCAGTTTCTCAGATTATTTGCTCAGCATACAGATTGAATAAGTATGGTGAAAAGATGCAATCTTGATGCACTCCCTTCCTGATTTTAAACCAGGTGTTCAATGTGTCAAATCTATTCTTTTTATGATCTTAAATTCAGGATGGATGTAATCAAGGTCATATTTTGGCTCTTGTGGACTTGTTTCAATTGTCTTCAGCTCCAACTTGAACTTGCCTCTGAGCAGTTGATGGTTTGTTCCACAGTCAACTCCTGGCCTTGTTTTGACTGAAGATGTTGAGCTTCTCCCCTGTCTCTTTCCACAGATGTAGTCAATCTGATTCCTGTGTACTCCATCTGGTAAAGTCCAGGTATTTAGTCACTGTTTATGTTGTTGAAAAATGGCATTTGCAATGAATAAGTTGTTGGTCTTGCAAAATTCTATCATGTGATCTCCAGTGTCATTTCTGTCACCAAGGCTATATTTTCCAACTACCAGTGATTCCTTTTTGTTTCCAAATTTTGCATTCCAATCACCAGTAATAATCAACACATCTTGATTGCATGTTTGACCAATTTCACACTGCAGAAGCTGATAAAAATCTTCAATTTCCTCATCTGTGGCTTTGGTGGTTGGTGTGTAAATTTGAATATTAGTAGTAGTAGTAATTCATCTTCCTTGTAGGCATATGGATATTATCCTATCACTGATAGCTCTATACTTCACGATAGATCTTGAAACATTCTTTGTGATGATCAATGCCACACCATTCCTCTTCAACTTGTCATTCCTGGCATAGCAGATCATATGGTGGTATGATTCAAAATGGCCAAAACTAGCCCATTTTAGCCCACTAATGCCTAGAATCAATGTGGAAATTATAGAACAATATCATTAATATCACACACAAGTAAAATGTTGCTGAAGATAATTCAAAAATTGTTGCAGCACTATATCAGCAGAGGACTTCCAGAAATGCAAGCTGGATTCAAATGAGGACGTGGAAAGAGGGATATCATTTTTGATGCCAGATGGATCTTGGCAGAAAGCAAGGAATACTAGAGAGATGTTTACTTTTGTTTTATTGACTACAAAAAATCATTCAACTGTGTAGATCATAACAAATTATAGATAACATTGAAAAGCATGGGAATTCCAGAACAGTTAATTGTGCTCATGAGGAACTTGTACAGAGACCAAGAAGCTGTTGCTTGAACAGAACAAAGGGATATTGCATGGCTTAAAATCAGGAAGAGAGTGCATTAGTGTTGTATCCTTTCACCAACTTATCCAATCTTTATGCTGAGCAAATAATCTGAGAAGCTAGACTAGGTGAAGAAGAGTGTGGCATCAGGATTGGAGGAAGACTCATTAACAACCTGTGATATGGTAACAAGACAACTTTGCTTGCTGAAAGTGAGGATGACTTGAAGCACTTGCTGATGAAGATTGAAGAGTACAGTCTGCAGTATGGATTATACCTCAATATAAAGAAAATAAAAATCTGCACAACTGGACCAATAACCAGCATCACATTAGATAGAGAAAAGACTGAAGTTGTCAAAGATTTAATGTTACTTGGATCTACAATCAACACCAGTGGAAGTAGCAGTAAAGAAATCAGATGACACACTGCACTGGGCAAATCTGCTGCAAAAGACCTCTTTAAAGTGCTAAAGAGCAGAGGTATCTCTTTGAAGGCTAAGGTGCTCCTAACTCAAGCTATGGTATTTTCAATCACTTCATATGCATGTGAAAGCTGGACAATGAATAAGGAAGACTGAAGAAAAGTTGATGCTTTTGAGTTGTGGTGCTGAAGAAGAATACTAAAAGTACCATGGACTTCCAGAAGAATGAACAAATCTGTCCTGGAATAAGTGCAGCTGGAATGCTCCTTGAAAGCAAGAATGGCCAGACTTCATCTCACCTACTTTGGTCATGTTGTCATAAGGGACCATTCCCTGGAAAAGGGTATCATGCTTGGTAAAGTGTAAGGTCAATGCAAAAGGGGAAAGCCCTCAACAAGATGGATTCACAGAATGGCTGCCATGAGGGCTTAGGTATGGCAAGGACTGTGAGGCTGGCACAGGACTGAGGAGTGTTTAGTTCTGTTGTATATAGGGTCTCTATAAGTCAGAGCTGACTGGATGACACCTAACAACAACATCCTTAATATTTTTGTGCCTTTCTCTACCTTGGTGAACATATGGGATATAGCTACAATAACTGTCTTAATGTTCTTTTTATACCTAAATAATTCATTTATATGAAGTTTAAAAACATAGAAACTGAGTGTTTAGCAGTAAATATTTAAATGGTGAAAATATAAAGAGCAAGAAACTATTACCATAAAAGGAGAAAAAATGGTTACTCATAGAAGGATGATAGGTTTGTTAAAAAAATTATTATTATTGGACTCTCAAAAATGGTGTCTCTCCTATAGCACACACTAGTTCCCTCTAGCATCTTAGTGCCTGAAAACTAGGTGCAGCCATTTGAAATGGGGATTCTGATGCTCTGAACAGCTCATTAAGTCAGAGTACACAAAACTCAGGGGAGTAGGATTAGAAAGGAGAAAGGAGCAGTGTAATTACCCAGGGGGAAAAAGAAATAAAAACAGGTGAAACAGTGGCAGGCGAGTAAGGGCAATGGAAATCTCCCTTGGTCAGTGGAGAGAATGCACCATATCAGAGAACCTGAGGCCATTCCACAGATCTACCTTCAGCACCTGCTTTTATTGGTAAACTTGGGACCACTGAGACAGCTGAGATCACTCTGGCTCTGGGTACCACTGAAGCATGGGAGCAGAGAAGAGAATAAAGCCATAAGTGGGTGGGCCCTTCAACGAACTCTCGTTGTGGATTGGGACAATTATCCTAGTTCAGCTTTTTGGCATAGAGGGGCCTGGAGAGCAGGGTTTTTACATCTGAACCTGGTGGAACGTGTGTGGTGGCCCCCTAACAATTGGAGTCTTTGCTGAACTTGAACTGCAGGCCTGCAAGTAATAGTATAATGTCATCATTAGCAGCCCACTCAAAGCCCTAGAAACTGCTCCTAGCACCCTGGAGCTTTTTGTCATTCTCTCTTACCTTACCCCTTCCTCCACATCTCCCCTGCCTCATCCAATAAAAAACCCACATTCAGCCATATAACACTGGTGGGCTCCAATCCTAAACTCTCTTTATGACAGAGACCTGCATCTATATTCCACACAGTGATTCTATAATCATAAAGAAAACTGCAGAGCAAACCAGCACACCTGAATTAATAGCCAAAAAAATAAAATATACCAGCTCCAACTTTTCAAAATATTAAATCATAAAACCAAGACAAAACAAATCAATACATGACTAACAGTTAAAGACATCTTTAAAATGTCTAGGAAACAACAGGCAATATCAAATCAAACAAAACAAAACAAAACAAAAAAACAGGATAAGAAATTAGAAGTAAAATCCTAAACAAAAATCTCATTAAACATGGAAGAAGGGGAGGCAATAGAATTATCTGAGAAGGAATTTAGAAAGTATGTTTATAAAGCCATACAAGTGCTTAAGGAAACCCCAAATAGAAGCAAGGAGAACACAGACAGTACCCTGGAAGAACTCAGGAAAACCATTCAAGAAAAAATAACAAGAATTAATACACAATCAGAACTCATACAAAAACAGCAGTTAGAAATCCAGGAGATGAATCCCAAAATTACAGAATTACACAATACAGTGGAAGTATAGAAGAATAGGATAGAACTGGCTGAAGCACTCATTTCCCAACTAGAAGACAAATCCCTGGACAGCAGCCGGTATGAAGAAAAATCAGAAAAAAGATTTAAGAGAAATGAAGAGAATCTAAGAGATATATGAGACTACATGAAAAGAAACAACATATGCCTCATTGGGATTCCAGAACAAGAAGAGGCTAAAAAGAACACCGAGAAAATTGTGGAAGACCCACTAAGAGAAAACTTCCCCATATCATGAGGGAAGAAAAGATATTTGTCCAAGAAGCTCATAGAACCCCATACAGGATAGATTCCAAGAGAAAAAAACACTGAGATATATTATAATCAAACCCTCCAAAACCAAAGACAAAGAAAAAATTTTCTAAGCTGCCCAGGACAAAAGAAATATTACTTATAATAATCAAACAGTTAAGCTGAGCTCCAATTACTCAGCAGAAACCATGCAGGCAAGAAGGCAATGGAACATACATAAAACACTGAAGGACAAGAACTTCCAACCAAGAATCCTATATCCAGCCAAATTGTCCATGAAATATGAGGGCAAAATCAAGACATTCTCAGAGAAACAGAAATTAGGGGATTTTGTGAAAACCAGACCAAACCTGCAAGAAATGCTTAAGGAAGTCCTTCCAATAGAGAACCCACAACAAAATCAGGACACATGACATCAACACTAAAACTAAATCAGAAATAGACACTTAAAATGAGACCATAAAACATTGTACACTGAAAAAAGTGCTAAAGAGCAGAGGTATCTCTTTGATAAGAAGAAGCCAATTTGCACAAGACAACAACAGCTAACCAAATAGAGGGAATAAAAGTTCTAGTTAGAAACTTCCAAATAGGAAAATAGGACAATGTCTTCATAGAACAGACTCTTCTAAAATGTAGAGACAAGAAATCACTCCAAGGTAACAGAGAAAATTAACAATCCCCCTGAGCAATCCCAGAAGGAAGGAAAACATATGGGTTTAATAAGCACAAAACCAATAATAAAGAAGAAAAGAGAAGAAGCACTTTACAACAAAATGAACACAGCACAGAAATGTATATGGACCAAGGAAACTCCAACAACATGAAAAAAAAAAAAGAATGACAGCAATCAATTCATACCTATCACTAATTACACTCAATCTGAATGGACTAAATGGACCAATCAAGAGAAAGAGAGTGGCAGACTGGATAAGAAAAGAAGATTCATCAATATGCTGCCTACAAGAGACCCACCTTAGATACAAAGATAAAAACAAATTAAGCATTAAGGGGTAGAAAAAAATATACCAACCCAAAGGTAACCAAAAGGTGCAGGAGTGGCAATATTAATTTCTGATAAAATAGACTTTAAAATGGAAAACAATATAAGAGACAAAGAAGGACATTATATGATGCTGAAAGGGTCAATTGACAAAGAAGACATTATGATAAATAAATATTTATGCACCCAATGAAAGTACAACAAAATACGTGAAGCAAATATTAATTGAATTAAAAGGGATAATAGATAACTCTACAATAGTAGTAAGAGACTTTAACACACCACACATAGATCAATTAGAAAAAAAACTCAACAAAGATACAGAAGAACTCAACGACACAATCAACAAACTCAACCTCATAGACATATACAGAGCATTCCACCCAATAAAAGCACAATTCACATTTTTTCTCCAAAGCACATGGATTATTCTCCAGAATATATCATATGTTAGAACATAAAACAAGCCTCATAAATTCAAAAACATTGAAATATTACAAAGCATCTTCTCAGACCACAATGCTGTAAATATCAAACATGGAAGTTGAACAATTCCCTGCTCAAAAACTACTCAGTAATAGAAGAAATAAAAAAAAAAATTCCTAGAAACAAACAAGAATGAAAATGTTGTTGTTGTTGTTAGATGTCGTCGAGTCATTTCCGAATAATAGCGACCCCATGCACAGCAGAACGAAACACTGCCCAATCCCGCGTCAGCTCCACGATCCCTACTATACTTGAACCCATCATCCCAGCCACCATGTCAATCCATCTCATTGAAGACCTCCCCCTCCTTCATTGACCCTCCACCCTACCAAGCATTACATCCTTCTCCAGGGAATGGTCCCTTCTGATAACATGACCAAATAGGTGAGACGAAGTCTGGCCATTCTCGCTTCCAAGGAGCATTTTGGGTGCACTTCCTCCAGGACAGATCTGTTAGTTCTTTTAGCAGTCCATGGTACTTTTAGCACACCACAACTCAAAAGCATCAACTCTTCTTCGGTCTTCCTTATTCATTGTCCAGCTCTCACATGAATATGAGGCAACTGGAAATATCATGGCTTGTGTCAGGCACACCTTAGTCCCCAAGGAGACATCCTTGCTCCTCAGCACTTGAAACAGTTCCTTCGTGGTTGACTTTCCCAATGCTACATGTCGTCTGATGTCCTGACTGCTGCTTCCATTGGCATCGATTGTAGAACCAAGCAACGTGAATTCTTTGACAACCTCAATCTTCTCTCCATTTATTGTGATGCTGCTCATTGGTCCAGTTGTGAGGATTTTTGTTCTCTCTATATTGATACGTAATCTATACTGCATACTGTAATCTTCAACCTTCATCAATAGGTGGCTCAAGTCATCCTCACTTTCAGCAAGCAAAGTTGTATCGTCTGCATATCTCAGGTTGTTAATGATTCTCCCTCCAATCCTGATGTCGTATTTTTCTTCTTATGGTCCGGCTTCTCAGATTATTTGCTCATATATTCAATATATAGATTGAATAAGTGTGGGGAAAGGATACAACCCTGACACACTCCCTTCATGATTTTAAACCATGTAGTGTCCTGGTCCTGATGACTTCACTGGAGAATTTTACCATATATTCAGGAAGAGTCGACACCTATACTACTCAAGCTATTCCAGAACATAGAAAAAGATGGAATACTCCCAAACTCATTTTATGAAGTAAACATAACACTAATACCAAAACCAGGGAAAGACACCACTAAAAAGGAAAACTACAGACCATATACTCTATGGAAATGCATCCCTTGAAGCAATGGACCACAGGGCACCAAGGGGAAACATCTGCATGAGGAAATGCAGGATACACAGGAATGCATAACTATGAAGGGCACGGGGAAGGATTACTGGGCAGGAAGGGGAGGAGACTGGGTTAGGGTTGGGGGTGGTAAATGGAGAGTGAAACCAAGTGTGTACATAATGTTGAACGTAAAACAAACTCTGCTCTGTAAAAGTAATTTTTTTTTAAATCCAATTCTATTAAAAGGAAAAAAATTATTATTATTACTTGGTGAAAACATATACAGCAAATGATGCACAATTTCAACAAATTCTACATGGACAATTTAGTGGTATTATTTACATTCTTCAAGTTGTATAACCATTCATATTATCCTTTTCCAAATCATTTCACCACCGTTAAAATAAATTCAATGCTCCCAAAGCTTCCCATCTAACTTTTGAGATGTTTTTATAAATTTGATCCCACACAGATAATTCTTTGACAGTGCACAGGCTTAAGGCAGACACATTTTACTAATTAAGCTAAACTGTTGTTTTGTTCAAAGCAGGAGTCAGGGAATAATTTTGTTCTGAGGTTTACGATTTAAAGATTATCTCAGGGTAATAGTTTCAGGTATCTGTCTAGCCTCACTGGCTCGAGAAGTTCTGTATGCCATTAAAATTTGAAATTCTGTTCTGCTTTTCTTCCTCATTTCAATCAGGATTCTTCTATAGAATCTCAGTTCAAAATGTCCAGTAATGGGAGATGGGCACCACCCAGTTATTAATACTATATATAGAAAACTCCAAAATAGTAACATAAAAAGCCACTAGAATTGATAAATGAATTCAGTCAAGTGTCAGGATATAAGGTCAATGTACAACAATTAATTATGTTTTTATGCATCAGCAATGAACAAATTGAAAAGCAAACTAAGAAAACAATCCCATTAACAATAACATCTAAAAGAATAAAATGCCTACAAATAAGTTTTGATGCTCCTTTTCCTCACAATTTTTCTTTCTGAAATTTATTTATTTATTATTATTAAAATAGTTTCTAGTTTCTTTCCAAAATTTTTTAACTTGGCTTTATCTACTGGTGCATACTTAAACTCACTACCATCGAGTCAGATCTGACCCATAGTGATCCCTTCTTGGGTTTCCAAGGCAGTATCACTACAGAAGTAGATTGCCCAACCTTCCTTTTGAGGAGTGGCTGGTGGGTTTGAACCACTAGCCTTCTGGTTAGCAGTCAAATGCCTTAGGCACTACACCTCCGGACATCCTTTCTACTTGTACATAGTAAAGATAATTGTTTTACAATTTACATATGACGAGTCTGATATCTCTGATCACTTTTTGTTTGTGTCTGTTGTCAATTTTTTTGTTGTTGTTGTCAAAGTCTTACTTTTGTTGTCTCCATTTTAGTTATGTCTTGGAGACTGTATTTGTAAATTATTTTTATAGAAATGATTTCAATCTAAGATGATAATAATTTCCTCCAAGTAATATTTTCAGTTGCTCCATCCAGATTCTTGGTGCTTAGGAGAGCTGTCAGTCCAGGAAGATCTTAATACATCTTTAGGTCTTAAGATTTTCTAGGTCATCCAGATGATGCATCCAGGGCTGCATAATATCCTAGGTCTGGTGTGAAAGTTAAGGTAGTGTGTTAGCTTGGCTGGGCCATGATTCTCAGTGGTTTGGCAATTGTGTTTTAATCATCCCCCATGATGAGAACTGATATAATGTAATCACCTGCATAATGAAATCTGCTATGAGCAGCCTTTTAGCTGAAAGGGAGTTTCCTTGTGTCCTGCTTCTAATATATATGAACATCCAGCAGAGCTTTCTGGCTTTTTTTTTTTCCCCTGTCAGATCCTACATTTGGCTTATCATCATCTGACCTTCAGTTCTTTGGACTTGGATCCATGTTCTGCTATATTGTGTGCTGATGTTGCAATTGTTGCCTTCACAGCTGATCAGCCAGTAACCTACATGCTGATCTTGAATTAGTCAGCCTATGCAGGCTGCACCCTGCTGTATTGCCTGCCAATCTTGAGTTTGCAGCTACGTAAGTGAGGAGAAGGCTCTAATCTGATGTCTGATCCACAGACTTGGGACATGCCAGCCTCTACAACTGTGTGAGCCATTTCCTTGAGACAAATGCTCATTCTCTCACTGGTTTTGCTTCTCTAGAGAACCCAGACTAAGACAACTGATATATTCCTTGTCTACTCTTATTCTTAAAAATTAGCTCTTCAGGGACAAACAGAACATATTTATAAGAATCTTCACGACTAGTGAGTCCTAGATACAAAGTTTTGTCCCCTTTTACCTTCGAAATCACCAGAGCATAACTCTGTGTCTCAGTTTTCTTATGTTTAGACTAATGACCATGACACAAAAATCTACCCAAGTATTTCTCTTACCTTTGTAGATTCCTGCCTTTCCCATGAGCTTTGGTGATTACTACTCATTTTGTAACATTCTGATGTACTTTGAAAGATACTAGTTTTTTTCCAGGATGATTAGTTGTCTTTGGTGGTAATTTTAATCATTTTCTTTTAACAACATTAGTGTAAATGGAAGCTAAGTTTTATTAGAATTATTTGAAAAAGAAGAAGGTGTACAATTTGACAATATAGGAAAGGCATGTTAATTGATTTCAATTGAAACTTTAAGGGCATTTATGGGAACAAAAGAGTCTACATTTCACCAAATAGCTGCAGAAGTTGGAATAAAGACAAATATGTTAAATTTCAAGAAAATAATTGAAAACATTTAATGACTAAACCAAAACCAAATGTATTGCTGTTGAGTGTTTTCCAATTCATAGTGACCTTATAGGTCAGAGTAGAACTGCTGCATAGGGTTTCCAAGGCTATAATCTTTATGGAAGCAGATTGCCACATCCATCTCCTGTTAAGCAGCTGGTAGCTTCACACCACAACCTTTTGGTTAGCAGCTAATCTCTTAATCACTGTACCACCCATGCTTCTTGTTAATGACTAGATTTCCCCAAACTGACAAAGCTTTAAGAATCAGTGAATTTCTTGGCACCTAATATAACCAGTTAGTGATTGTTGTTCTTGTTGTTATGTACCATCCAGTCAGACCCGACTCATAATGACCCCTCCTTGGGTTTCTGAGGCGGTATCACTACGGAAGTAGATTGCCCAACCTTCCTTCCGAGGAGTGGCTGGTGGGTTTTAACTGCCAGCCTTCTGGTTAGCAGTCAAGTGCCTTAGACACTATACCACCAGAGCTCCCAGTTAATTAAGTAACCATTTATCAAGGATTCATGCACAGAATATGAATTGGACTAGTTGATCTTGTGGTTCCCTAATAACTGAGATTTCAAGATTCCTTCATTTTAAGAAGAAATGGAGATGACTAACTAGTTATGTCTGTAGTCTAGAACACAATAAACTATTTTAAAGGAATATCTTATCTTAAGCTTAGAGTTTTTCAAAGATCAAATTGTGTCTCCCAAAATTTGTTTCAACTTGGCTGGGCCATAAATTTCAGTGGTTCAGCAGTTATACAATGATGTTAACCATCCCCCATGATGTGATCTTATGTGATCAGTCAATCAATTGTGAGGAGATTAGTGTGGGATGCAACCCTAATTACAGACAACAGTCCTCGGTGTAGCCTGCATCATCATTTATCTTATACGAGATAAAAGGAGAGGAAGCAAGCAGAGGAGGGATCTACTACCACCAAGAAAGAAGAACTGGGACAGAAGCACTCCTTTGAACTTAGGGTTCCTGTGCTGAGAACCTCCTAGAACCAGGAGAGATTAATGCCAAGACATATGAAAAACTCCAAGGAATTCCAGCCCCATAGGTGTTGAAAGAAGATAAGGCCTTCCTTCATAGCCAACAGAAAGATAAAGCCTTCCCCTAGAGCAGGTGTCCTGAATTTGGACTTCTAGACACTTACACAGGAGCTCTGGTAGGATAGTGACTAAGGCACTTGACTGCTGACCAGAAGGCTGGTGGTTCAAACTCACCAGCCACTCCTTGGAAGGAAGGTTGGACAATCTACTTCCATAGTGATACTGCCTTGGAAACCCAAGGAGGGGTCGTTATGAGTTGGGTGCAACTCGGCGGCACATAACAACAACAAGAAGACCTTTACACTGTGAGAGAATAAATTTGTTTGTTAAAGCAACCCACTTGTGATATTTCTGTTACAACAGCACTAGATAACTAAGACAGAGCTCAAGAGAATAATGTAATTAGACCTCTTTCTTAAGTCATGTCTCGATTGAAATATCTCAGAGTTCAGTAAATGAAATACATTCTCTCTCTGCTTTGTGAACATTAATTTTCATGTGTATTTGTTACTATTTAAGACCTGGGATTTGTCCTATAAACAGGAAGTAGCTATTAGCACATTAATTAAGATTCTCTTTATGGTCCCGTTGAGAAAAATAATTGTTATATTAAATCCTGTGCCCTGAGAACTCCAATTTTCACATTGAGTCAAAGACTCTGTTAACAACTGTAAGTCAGATACTCACTTTGCCAGTCCTCCTTACAGCTAGTGCCTGGTCACTACACATAGCCTTATACAACGATACAGCCTTTTGGGATTTAAAATACGGAATTAGTAACCCAGAGGAGTAGTGATAGTGAAGAATTATTTTTTATTTGTCATGGTTGTGGTAGATATATCTAATAACAGAGGCAGCAGTAGAAGTAATGTCTGCAGTGGCCTCTAGGGCTAACAAGTGTTCACAATCAATGATCTGTGTAGGGGCAGCAGTGGCCTCACTAGACTGGTTCTCTGGTGGAGTCTTGGCAGGGGTTCTGGCTGCTGCCCTTGCTCTTTTTATTTCTCCCTGTTTTCTGAGCCTGATTCTCAATTTTTTCTGATGATCCAATGAGTTACCCAATATTCTGCCAATGAATGTCACTTGTTTTAAATAGATCAGCTTTATTTCTATGACCAGAAACAAATAAATCTGACTAATGTACTCACCCTCAGCCTTTGAAGTATGTCAAATTCTTACCATGAGATTTAGCTTGTGTTTCGTTAAATCTGCAACTCCTGATTACCAACCAATGCCTTAAAGTAGTGGTCTGTGTCTCAGTTTACCTATGGATGTATTAGCGTGTATAATCCATTACCAGATATAAAGCAAAACAAAGTGGGATAAGATCTTGTCTGAGGAACAGAGATCCAGGTGGCTGATAAATACAAAACATCCTAGATTTTAACCATAGCCTGTATTCCATGTCTGGTCTAAGTTTTTATATTGAAAATTCACATTCTATAATATTGTACTCCTATTACAAGAAACATATCTACTGAGGAGAAAAAGAATCATCACCACCAACATCACCAGTATCATCACTAATTATTGAACACTTAGCAAACAATTTTCCTACCATTTATTGTTATTTAATGATCATAATAATTACATAAGAAAGTAATATTTTTGCCTCACTTTTACAAATTAAGGAACTAAACTGTAGAAAGGTCAAAATTTGTACAAGTTACTCAGCCAGTTAAGAAAAGATGTAGTATTTGAACCTTGGCAGTAATAACCATTATAACTTTATTGCATTTTTTCCTAAGAAAAAAAAAAAAAGGTGACCAAAAGATTTTCTCATTATGTAACTGGTGAAACACCTCTCTAGAAATTTTCTATCGGAGCCAATGATGTCTCATAGACAAGGTCAAAAAGAGACAGAGTCCTACCATCTTTTCAAGTTTTTCATAAACTGATCCTATTGATACATTCAAACCTTGCCTATCATTCATTTCCTCCTCTATTTATTTGTTCCCACTCTTCTCTTCTCTTTTCATTCTTACCTTTTTTACTGTTAGTATGCCAATCTAAATCTTATGTATTCTTTAAGGTCTCATTTAAGTAACACCTCACTTTTCATGAAGACTTATCCCTTGCAACTACAAACATCAGTGTATTTTACATCTCCTGGAACCATTTCTCATCTGTACTCCTTATCTAAAAGCAAAACATATAGTCTAATGCCATGTTTAAGGAGAGCTGGTGATGTGGTGGTTAAGTGTTCAGCTGCTAATGCTAATCAAAGTTTGCATTTGAACCCATCCAGTGGTTCAGTGGGAGAAGGACCTAGCAATTCACTCCTATAAAGATTATAGCTTACAAAACCCTAGGAGTGAATTCTACAATGTCACAGGCTCACTATGAATCAAAAATTGACTTGATGGCACCAAATAATAACACCATGTTTATCAGGTAGCAAAGTATTCAAATAAGTTAATCTACATTCAATTATTCATTGCAAACACCTTTTTTCAACAACACAAATGGAGGCTGTACATGTGGACTTCACCAGATGGAACACACAGGAATCAGATTGGCTACATCTGTGGCAAGAGGTGGTGGAAAAGCTCAATATCTTCAGCCAAAACCA
>NW_006921824.1:3528783-3536363 GCF_000298275.1 Orycteropus afer afer | reverse complement strand
TAGGGTGGAGGGTCGACGAAAGAGGGGGAGGCCTTCAACGAGATGGATTGATATGGTGGCTGCGATGATGGGCTCAAGTATAGCAGGGATTGTGGGTCTGGCGCGGGATCGGGCAGTGTTTCGTTCTGCTGTGCATGGGGTCGCTATGAGTCGGAAATGACTCGACAGCACTTAACAACAACAATAACACATTCAATTATGTGTCAACCCATTTTTTATTATTTTTGTAACTTTTTACTTTGAAAATAACTTTAGATTCACAGGAACCTTGCAAAGAAGTATTCAAGGAAGTCCAACACACACTGCATACAGCCACTTCCAATGTTAACAACTTTCATAATAACTATGGTACCATATTACCGTATAATTAACATTGGGAAAGTCATGCTTAAAAACCATACTGTGGATTAATATCTGACTCTGGGAGAAAGAATTTCCATTTACATTGGTTTTCAATGAGTTGGCTCCTGAAAAAAAAAAAAAATCTCAGGATGCTGTGTTACCAATTGATGCATAAACTAGAGCATTGACATATTTTGAGAAAACAGACCAATATATATGTACTTCATTGTTACCAAGGCAGTGGGTAGAAGCCACAGAACAGGAAAATCACATTGTTGAACCAATTATAATTGAAAATGGAATTCATGGCTATGTGAGATTTGCTCATTAAGTAACAAGTACTATTGAGAATTTTCTCTGACAGCTTCCAAAGAAGGATCCTTAAGCAAATAAGGTGAAGAAAGAAGGCAGTGCTGTGGTGACAAGAACAGTGAGTTTGGAATTAGACTACAATTTGAATCTTATTACTTATTAGCTGTGGTAGCATAGTGCCTAAGGCATTTGACTGGTAACCAGAAGGCTGGCAGTTCCAACCCACCAGCCACTCCTCGGAAGGAAGACTGGGCAATCTACTTCCGTGATGATACTGCCTCGGAAACCCAAGGAGGGGTCACTATGAGTCAGTTCCAACTCGACAGCAGTGAGTTGGGTTTGCTTGGTTATGTGACATTGGGCAAGGCACCTCTCTGAGCCTCAGTTTGATTACTTTCATAATAAGGATATAGACAACTTTATAATTTAAAGGTTATATAAAGAATGTACAAAAAGAATGATAATGGAATCTTGTTCAGGATTGCATTATATCTGTAGATCATTTTGGGTAGTGTTGACATTTTCACAACATTAAGTCTTCCTGTCCATGAGCATGGTGTATTCTTACATTTATGTAGATCTCTTTTGGTTTCTTATGTAGTGTTTCATAGTTTTTCTTTGTATAGGCCATTTGTATCTCTGGTTAGATTTATTCCTAAGTACTTCATCTTTTGGGTGGCTATTGTAAATAGCCTTTCCTAATTTCCATTCCAGAGTTCTCTGTCATTACAGAGGAATCCATCTGATTTTAGTATATTGTTCTTATACCCTGACACTTTGGTGAATCCTTCTGTTAGTTTCAGTCTCTGAGCTTTTCCATGCATACAATCATATCATCTACAAATAGAGGCAGTTTTACTTCTTTGCAAATTTGGATACTTTTTATTTCCCTTTCTTTCCTTATTGCTCTGGCTAAGACTTGCAATTCACCACCAGATAGGAGTGGTAATAAAGGACATATTACTCTCCTTCTGTTTGTAAGGGCAAAGTCTTCAGTCTGTCTCCATTGAGAATAATGTTGGCCATTGCTTTTGTGTATATGCCCTTAATTATGGTGAGGAGTTTCCCTTCTATTCCTATTTTGCTGAGAGTTTCTATCAGGAGTGGGTGTTGGAGTTTTACAAACGCTGTCTCTGCATTGACTGATATGATCATGTGGTTCTTTTCCTTTGTTTTATTTATGTAATTACCTTAATTGTTTTCCTAATGTTGAATCCATTTTGCATGCCTGGTGTGAATCCTATCTAGGATGTATTATTTTTCTGACAAGTTGTTGGATTTTATTGATTAGCATTTTGTTGAGGACTTTTGATTCTATGTCCATGAGGGATATTGGTCTATAGTTTTCTTTTTTAGTGATGTTGATACCTGGTATTGGTTTCAGGGATATGCTTGCTTTGTAGAATAAGTATTTGGGAGTATTCTGTCTTTTAGTTTGAGTGGATTTGGTGTCAACTCTTCTCTGAATGTTTGATAGAAGCTGCCAGAGAAGCAGTCTGGGTGAGGACTTTTTTAGTGGGAGCTTCCTTTGACCTATTTTGTGATGTGTCTGTTCAAATTTTCTAGCTTAGAATATGTTAGTTTGGGTCGGTAGTGTTTTTGGAAATTTGTTTCCATTACTTCTAGGTTTTCAAATTTGTTAGAATACAGTTCTTCATAATATTCTACTATTATCCTTTCTCTTTTTCAGTTGGTTCTGTTATCATATCACCTATTTCAGTACTTATTCATGTTATTTGTATCTTCTCTTTCTTTTCCTTTGTTAAATTTCCCAGCGGTTTGTTAATTTTATTAATCCTTTCAAAGTACCAATATCTAGCCTTGATTCTTTCTGTTGTTGTTCTGTTTTCTGTTACATTTTTTTTCAGTTTGAATCTTTTATTATTTCCTTCTTCTGGTGACTGTCAACTTTTTTTTTTTTTTTTGTAATTCCCTTTTCTAATTGTTGGAGATCTTGGGTTAAGGTATTGATTTGTGTTCTTTCTTCTTTTTTTATGTGTGCGTTTAATATTGGACAACTGTAGTTCTTAACTGAAAGAACTGTAGAAAAAATTTAAGCCTTGCGTTGCAATGTTGAAGGATTCTATGGGCAAAATATTGAATGTTGAAGGTGGCATCAAAAGAAGATGGAAGGAATACACAGTCACTGTACCAAAAAGAGCTGGTCGATCTTCATCCATTTCAGGAGGTGGCATATGTTCAAGAACCAAAGATATTGAAGGAAGAAGTGAAAGCTTAACTGAAGGAATTGGTGAAGAACAAGGCTCCAGGAATTGATGGAATACCCATTGAGATGTTTCAACAAATGGATCCCCCACTTGAGGCAATCACTCAGTTATGCAAGAGATTTGAAAGACACATTTACTGCTATAAATTGTCCTCTGAGCTTTGCTTTTACTATGTCCTAAAGACTTATGATGTTGCATTTCAATCTCATTTGATTAAAAGATTTTTTTTATTTCATTTTTTAATTTCTTCTCCTACTCAAAAGTTGTCAAGCAAGGTATTATTCAGTTTTCATGTATTTGATTTTTTTTCCTTGATCTCCCACTTCTTGATTTCTCATTTTATACCATTGTGATCTGAGAAAATGCTGTGTAATATTTTGATATTTTTACATTTACTGAGGCTTGCTTTGTGGCCTAACATATGGTCTATTCTGGAGAACATTGCACATGTACTAGAAAAGGATGTGTATTTTTCTCTTGTCGGGTGGAGTGTTCTGTCTATGGCTATGAGGTCAAGTGGGTTGATTGTGTTGTTGTTATTTTCTCTATCTTTGCTAAGTCATTTTCTAGTTGTCCTGTCCTTCATTGAAAGTGGTTTATTAAAGTCTCCTATTATTATTGTGAAGTTGTCTATTTCTCTTTTCAATTCTGTTAAGCTTTGGTTTTTGAATCTTGGGGTTCTTTCATTGCGCAAATGACCAACTTTATGTGGAAAGGAAAGAGAATTTGAATATATATTCAGTAGTGGGATTGCTAATAACAGCCATGACACAGGTATATGCACAGCTATGTTCATCGCAGCATTATTCACAAAAGCAAAAAGATGGAAACAACACAAGTGTGCATCAATGGATACATGGATAAATAAACTTTGGTACAAGTACACAATGGAATACTATGCAGTGTTAAAAAATAACAATGAATCTATGAAACACTCCATATGGATGAGACTGGAGGACATTACATTTAGTGAAATTAGCCAATCACAAAAGGATAAATATTGTATGAGATAACTATTATAAAAAGTCAAGAAAATGTTTACACATAGAAAGAAACATTCTTTGATGGTTACCAGGGGTACAAGGGGAAGGGAGCATAAACTAACAAGAATGTAGACACATATTAACTTGGGTGAAGGGAAAGGAATATACAAAAGAGGGAGGTCAGCACAAAATGATGAAGGCAGAGAACGATACTGATAGGAGCACAAGAGTTAAATGCAACACAGGTAAATGGTATTACATGTGCACTCCTAAAATAACAGTAATAACAATAATCTATAAATGGATAAGTAGATAGATATGCAAGATGAACAGGTGTGGGAAGATGAGTGGGACAATACCCAAGAATATATAAAGATCTGACAGTGGATATTTCTACATATGTATTGGCATACGCCACAGATATATCCATAAATATAGTAGAGCATACAGGGGGCAAAGTTATAAAAACATCTTAGCCATAACCAAACACTTTACAAGAATGAGTTCTTGGGCTTATGGGCTCAGGATCATAGCTTTGGGAGTGAAATGGCATAACATAGTACACAGAGAGAATATTCTACTTCCAACATTGATGAGTAATGACTGGGGTCTTTAAAAGCTTGTGAGCAGACAACTAAGATGCAACTATTGGTCTTTCTCCATTTGGTGCAAAAAAGAGTGAAAAAAAAAAAAAAGAAATATGCATGAAAACAATTAGTCCAAAGGACTAATGGACTATGTGAACCCCAGTCTTCATGACCCTGTGACCAGAAGAACCAGATGATGCCTGGCTACTACTTCTAACCTCTCTGAAAGGGAGCACAACAGAAAACACCAGATACAGTGAGAGAAAAATGTGGAACAAAACTGAAAATAATGGGAGAAAAAAAAAAAAAAAAAAAAAACAGGCTTACTGGCCTGGTAGTGACTAGTGGAACCCCCAAGACTATGAGACCATGTCCTTTAGATATCCTTCAAGTCTGCAACTGAACTCACCTTCAAGGCACAACTTTCAGCCAAACAATAGAAAGGCATATAATGGGAACAATAACACCAGGGAGGTATGCACACCTTAGAACCATTAATGATATTAAATCAAAATGGCAGCAATTTTCCAGGGATAAAACTCAAAAGGCCAGAAGAGATAGAAAACATAAACTAACTGCAAAAAAGAAAAAAAAAAAAGAAAAAAGAGAGAGAGGAGAATGCTATTATTTTGTGGGGATTGCAATCAATACATGTAACAAAATGTATATGAATTGTTGGATGGTAAATTAATTCGTTCTGTAATTTTTCACCCAAATCACAATTTAAAAAAAAAATGTGAAAAGCTTTTAAATGCATAAAAAAATAATGTACACAAAGTATTGGTTATTTAGTAAATTCTTAATAAATACAATCATTTAAATTATATTACCTTTTAGACATGTTATCAGGAGGGACCAGTCCCTGGAAAAGGACATCATGGTTGGTTAAGAAGAAGGTCAGTGAAAAACAGAAAGACCCTCAATGAGATGGACAGACCCAGTGACTGCAACAACCAGGCAGTGCTTCATTCTGTTATACACAGGATTGCTGCTTTAGAACCTACGCAAGGGTACCGAATGACACCACCAACATTTGTTTCATGATTAATACTTAATACATTAGTGAATAATAATCTATATAATCTTTGGAAACTTATAAAATATTATTTCGAAATAATTATCGTGTCATAGGAAGTTGCTGAAAGAAAATGTTCAGGGACGTTTCACGTGTCCTTTATCCAGTTTCCTCCAGTGGTAACATCTTGTAGAGCCATGAAAATCTGGAAGTTAACATTGGTAAATTCTACCTATCTTACTCAGATGTCACAAGTTTCACATGCACTCAGTTCTCTGTATGTATGTGTGTGTGTGTGTATGCATCTACTTGTATTTAATTTTATCACATGTGTAGTTTGGTGTACCCACCACTGCAATCAGGAGCTCTGGTAGCACAGTGCCTAAGGCACTTGACTGCTAACCAGAAGCCTGCCGGTTCAAACCCACCAGCCTCTCCTCGGAAGGAAGATGGGGCAATCTACTTCTGTAGTGATACTGCCTTGGAAACACAAGGAGGGGTCACTATGAGTCGGGTCTGACTCGACGGCACATAACAACAACAACCACTGTAATCAAGGACTGAACAGACACATCACCACAAGGCTTA
Organism: Orycteropus afer afer; assembly: GCF_000298275.1. NCBI lineage: Eukaryota > Metazoa > Chordata > Mammalia > Tubulidentata > Orycteropodidae > Orycteropus > Orycteropus afer. The sequence goes on along the minus strand of NW_006921824.1, from coordinate 3,530,308 downwards.
TCTTACTCTTTATAGTCACACCATTCCCTCTCCCCCATCCCTAACATCTGGCAACCACTAATCTGCTATTTCTATTTAGTTATTACAATGATGTTATATAATGGAATCATATAATATGAAAATTTTTGAGATTGCATTCACTCAGCCCAATTTTCTGGAGATTCACATTGAGTGTATTAATAGTTACTTTCTTTTTTGGATTCATAATGTCCCATGGTATGGATGTTCTTAGTGTGGTTACTGATTCACCTGTTTAAGGACACCTGGATCGTTTCCAATTATTGATTATTATGAATCAAGTTTTTATAAGCATTCATGTACAGTTTTCTGAGTGAATGTAAGTTTTGATTTCTCTGGGATAAACATATAATAGTACAATTGCAGAGTTATATGATAAATGCATGTTTACTTTTCTAAGAAACTAACAAACCATTTTCCAGAATGACTGTACCACCTTAAATTGCCACCAGCAATATATGAGCAATACAGTTTCTCCAAATTCTCATCAACATTTGCTGTTTTCACTATTTTTTATTTTAGTCATTCTTATTGGCACCTGGTGGTGTAGTGGTTAAGAACTTGTTTGCTAACCATGAGCTTGACAGAAGAAAGATGTGGCAGTGTGCTTCCATAAAAATTACATGAGGCAGTTCTACTCTGTCCTACAGGGGCTCTATTAGTCAGAATCAACTCAAAAGCAATGGATTTTTAAATAGGCTTATAGTGATAGTTCATTAGGAGCTCTGGTGGCATAGTACCTAAGGCACGTGACTGCTAACCAGAAGGCTGGAGGTTCAAACCCACCAGCCATTCCTCGGAAGGAAGGTTGGACAATCTACTTCCATAGTGATACTACCTCGGAAAACTAAGGAGGGGTGACTATGAGTCAGATCCAACTCAACAGCAGTGGTTTTTAAAGGCTAATGATGTTAAACTTATTTTCATGTGTTTATTTGTTATCTGGTATACTTCCATTTGGTGAAATGTCTGTTTATGTCTTTTGGCCATTTTCTAATATTTTTTTTCACTATTATTTTAAGAATGCATCATATAGTCTATATATAAAACATCTTTCCTGGATAAGTGGTTTGAAAATACTGGCTTCCCAAAATGAGTTAGGAAGTGTTTCCTCCTCTTCTATATTTGGGAAGAGATTGTGAAAAACTGTCATTAATTCTTTTTTTTAAATGTTTGATGAAAATCTCCAGAGAAACCATCTGGACCTAGAGATTTCTATTTGGGAAACTTTTAAAATACAAATTCAGTATGGAGGACAATTTAGATTGTGTATTTCATTATGGATGAGTTTTAGAAATTTGTGGTTTCCAAGGAATTGATCTATTTGTTCTACTTGATGTAAAAATAAACACGTGCCAACTCATTTTATCATTTTAATAAAAGAGGATACTGACTGCATGGTTTAAAATCAGGAAGGAAGTGTATCAGGGTTGTATCCTTTCCCCATACTTATTCAATCTATATGCTGAGCAAATAATCTGAGAAGCTGGACTATATGAAGAAAACA